>NC_052020.1:61912957-62089048 GCF_015832195.1 Motacilla alba alba
ATGTGACATCCCCTCCTGGCAGGAGTTGTGCGGATCCATAAGGTCCCCGTGAGCCTCCCTTGCTCCCCCTGAGCCCCAGGGGAGGGAGCAGAGCTCTGGTTTTCCCTGCCCCATCCCTGCCCCGGGCTCCCTTGCAGGAGGAGAGCAGCCCAGGAGATGGAGAGGACACAAACCTGTCCTGAGTCCCTGCTGCTGGCTCTGGGTGTCACCGGGGCTGTGGGGGGGCTCGGAGGTTGTTCCCCTGCAGAGCCACTTCTTCAAAGAGCTGGATTAATAATTCACACCACACCACTCAGCTACAGAGCATTTTCCTCAGCCGTTTCTTGATGGAGTTTATTCCAGCATTTATGGCTCATTTTTCTTCCTTTTAAGCTGAACATGTTTGCAAATGAAAGCTGGAGAGTTTTCCACAGCCTGTTCCACGCACAGATCACAAGGATGTCAGGAAATTGGGGAAAAAATAATGAATACTTGAAGAAAAATAGACTTGAGATTGTTTCACGTGAGCCAGTTCCTTTGAAGTGGCTTGTTGTGAACTAGGAAATGGAAATGTGAAGCTGGGGCAAACCTGTGAAAACTTTGGGACGAGAGGGAGTGGTGGTGCCCAGGAAAAGGGAGATGTGTCCTGGCACAGGGCTCTGTCCCAGCCTGGCACTGCTCCCCAGACAGAAAATCCAGCTGAAAAGCTGTCATGGCTGAGTTTATGGGGACCGTGAGATGAACAGCGTTGATGTGGTTTGTAGGTCGTTCATTTTCTCATTCTTTAGGTACCAGCTAAGCATAGGACAAAACTATGAAAGAGAAAAAATTACCCTCCTGCTTCATTTAATGAGGCTGTCACTTTTTACCCATCCTTCTGGAAATGGCTCTAAAAATAGCTACAAAACACAGGATTCTTACATTTTAATTCCACTGCTTCCCCACCCCTCAAAAGGCAGGAATATTAAATATTCCATTCCTTTAGTGCAGCCAGCAAATATACACAAGTCTTGTACCTATTGTATATGAAACTTTAATGGTTTATAAAAAACATTCAGGACAGCATTTATTTATTTATTCACTTATTAAACCTTTTCAACCAATCACATTTTTTTTGTTCAATCAACACCTTTGTGTACCTTCCTCACTCAGCTGCAATCAGCGACGGTATTTTGGAGATTCCGTGGGCGATAAAGTGAATTATTCTCCTGAGCTGTGACAAGTCTCCTAAAGAGGCAGAGATTTGCAAGGCTCTTTCTGTGTGGCCACAACAGCTACTGGAATTTTATTTTCAGCAGTGAAAACACGCTGGATTCCCCGCCGGCAAATCCAACTGCCTTTGTAGCTGAGCTCTCCTGTGAACTCCCTCACTCAGTGGGAACCCTCTGTGTCCCTCCTGTTCCCTGTTATCCCTGCCCCAGGCTACAGGCAAGGAGGGAGGTGGGGGAGGTATAGTGGGGACAGCAGGGAACAGTTCTGGTGTGCTGGCCTCACTCAGGTGAGGCCCCTTCCCTTCCCTTCCCTTCCCTTCCCTTCCCTTCCCTTCCCTTCCCTTCCCTCCCTTCCCTTCCCTTCCCTTCCCTTCCCTTCCCTTCCCTTCCCTTCCCTTCCCTTCCCTTCCCTTCCCTTCCCTTCCCGCAACCTTCCCTTCCCTTCCCTTCCCGCAACCTTCCCTTCCCGCAACCTTCCCTTCCCTTCCCGCAACCTTCCCTTCCCTTCCCTTCCCGCAACCTTCCCTTCCCGCAACCTTCCCTTCCCTTCCCTTCCCTTCCCTTCCCTTCCCTTCCCGCAACCTTCCCGCAACCTTCCCGCAACCTTCCTTCCCGCAACCTTCCCTTCCCGCAACCTTCCCTTCCCTTCCCGCAACCTTCCCTTCCCGCAACCTTCCCGCAACCTTCCCGCAACCTTCCCTTCCCGCAACCTTCCCTTCCCGCAACCTTCCTTCCCTTCCCGCAACCTTCCCTTCCCGCAACCTTCCCTTCCCTTCCCGCAACTTTCCCGCAACCTTCCCTTCCCTTCCCGCAACCTTCCCTTCCCTTCCCTTCCCTTCCCTTCCCTTCCCTTCCCTTCCCTTCCCTTCCCTTCCCGCAACCTTCCCGCAACCTTCCCGCAACCTTCCCGCAACCTTCCCTTCCCTTCCCGCAACCTTCCCTTCCCTTCCCGCAACCTTCCCTTCCCTTCCCTTCCCGCAACCTTCCCTTCCCTTCCCTTCCCTTCCCTTCCCTTCCCTTCCCTTCCCTTCCCTTCCCTTCCCGCAACCTTCCCTTCCCGCAACCTTCCCGCAACCTTCCCGCAACCTTCCCGCAACCTTCCCGCAACCTTCCCTTCCCACAACCTTCCCGCAACCTTCCCGCAACCTTCCCGCAACCTTCCCTTCCCACAAACTTCCCTTCCCACAACCTTCCCTTCACACAACCTTCCCTTCCCGCAACCTTCCTGCAACCTTCCCTGCCCTTCCCTCCCCTGCCCTGCCCTGCCCGTGTCCCTGCAGAGGAAGCCGAGGCTCCCCTGGGCCACCCCCACAGGGACCAGCCCTCTGGAAATGCCCGTTGAGCTGGTGGCAGAGGAGAGGACAGGGGAGGAGAGTGGAGCAGTGCAGGGAATGCAGAGCAGTGCTGGCAGGAGAGCGCTCGGGGCAGGATGGAGCAGAGGCACAAATACTGCAGGGAATGCAGAGCAGTGAGGAAAGGAGGCTGCTCGGGGCAGGATGGAGCAGAGGCAGTGACACTGCAGGGAATGCAGAGCAGTGCTGGCAGGAGGCTGCTCGGGGCAGGATGGAGCAGAGGCACAAACACTGCAGGGAATGCAGAGCAGTGCTGGCAGGAGGCTGCTCGGGGCAGGATGGAGCAGAGGCAGTGGCACTGCAGGGAATGCAGAGCAGTGCTGGCAGGAGGCTGCTCGGGGCAGGATGGAGCAGAGGCAGTGACACTGCAGGGAATGCAGAGCAGTGCTGGCAGGAGGCTGCTCTCGGCAGGATGGAGCAGAGGCACTGACACTGCAGGGCAGCCCGCGTGGGGAGGGCATGCTCATGGCCCCAGGTCTGCTTTTGTCCAAATGGAAAGGAGAACCAACAGGAAAAGGGTGATAAACACAATGCAGGACGTCAATTGGAAACAGCAAAAGGGAAAATGCTAATTAAGGAACGAGCACTGCACATCTGAAATCCAATGTTGCAATAAATGCCATGCCAGGAGCAGCCTGGGACAGGGGAGTTGGATTTGAGGCCCCTTCCCACCCAAACCATGCCATGATGCTGTGCATGATTTAATATTTTTGCCCAGGCCTGTGGCTGAGCCCAAGGAGGCAGAACCTCTCAGGGAGCCCCTTGTGACAGATCTGTTGGCTGGGGGGCTTGGGGCTGGCCCAGCTGCAGCTGCTGCCCCCAGGCAGGGTTTAGGGGATTTAGGGGCTGTCACTGTCCCCCCCGTGGAAAGCTGGCTCTTGAGGAGGACAGGCGGGCACGGGGTGAGTGCCCAGGCATTTTCCACCTGACAGGAGCTGTCAGGATTAAGGAGGAAAGAAAAATCACTTCCTTTTGTTGTGCCAGGGAATTCAGATGCTCTGAGATTTAGTGTAACACAGGATCTGCTTAAGTGGTAATTGTTCTTTGTTTCAAACTACATCAATTTGCAGCTGGAACACTATGGCTGTCACTGGAAATGCTTTGTGAATTTATTTACAAGCAGCAGGAAAGTGAAGAAGCACACAGACAGAATTTTAAATACAAATCGCTTCAAGGTACAATTTCCTCCAATTGCTATAATGTGCATTATGAATTTAATTTCAGTATATATCTGCTATATAATAACCTGATTTGGAAGTATAAATGCAAATTAAATTCAAATAACTTATAATTTTTCATGTGATCTTTTATAAATATTTACTGTGGGGGTCTTATTGAATCAAGGAGGCCCTAAAGTGAGCAGATCATGAGGAAGGCAAGGCCATCCCTTCCCTGGGCGTGCAGGGGCTGTGCTGGACAGGCCCTGTTTGTGCTCCAGCTCCTCAGTCTGAGGGGACACAGCTGCACGGACACCAGAGAGCTGCCAGGATTCAACAATTTACCCCAGAACCACGAAATCCCCAAACCCCTGGAAAAGCCCTCCCAGCCCAGGGAGTCCCAGCTGTGCCCAGTGCCCACCCTGTCCCCAGCCCAGAGCTCTGAGTGCCACCTCCAGGGGACACCTGCAGGGATGGACACTGCAAAGCTCCCTGGGCAGCCCCTGCCAAGGCCTGAGCACCCTTTCTGTCACTGTCACATCCTCTGAAAAATCCCCTCAACCAGGATTTTTTCCTGGGAAGCTGAGAAGCCTCAGAGAAAAATGAAAACAATAATTATCTGATTGCTTCTCCTGTGTTTTGCTGCTTTGGAATTTGGTTGGAGATTGTTTATCCACAGGTGATGGTTCCATTTGATTCATATGAATTGTTTTCACTCTTTGGCCAATCAAGGCCAAGCTGTGTCAGGCTCTGGAGAGAGTCACGAGTTTCATTATTATCTTTTACCCTTCTGTCTGTGTCCTTTATGTATTCTTTAGTACAGTTCAGTATAGCATTCTTTAATATAATATAATGTCATAAAGTAATAAATTAGCTTTCTAAGAACGTGGAGTCAGACTCATCATTCCTTCCTTGGTCTGGGAACCCCAAAAATACAACACCTTTCCATGGGGAAATTCCTGCTGGGCCCACCCTGAGCTGCCCTGGCCCAGCCTGAGGCCGTTCCCTCTGCTCCTGTCCCTGTTCCCTGGAGCAGAGCCCGACCCCCCCGGCTGTGCCCTCCTGGCAGGAGCTGTGCAGAGCCACAAGGGCCCCCCTGAGCCTCCTCTGCTCCAGGCTGAGCCCCTTCCCAGCTCCCTCAGGAACTCTCCAGCCCCTGCCCAGCTCCAGCCCCTCCAGGTCCCTCCTGCTTTCCCTGTGACTCCAGGGCAATCTGGCAGCAGGGGCTACTGGCCAGGCTGGGATCACCAAGCTCTGCCCTGTTTAAATGCCTGACCTGTCCCTGCCCCCTGGGCAGAAATAATTCTGCTGTTCCCTTCTCTTTGGTGAAACAACGAAGAAAATTGATCCAACATTGAACTTCTCCACTGAAGTTTGTTGCTCAATGTTTTTTTTTCATTTTAAGTGACTGACAGATGGATAGTTTTAAATGAATTTAGTACATGATGCAATTATTCCAATATAATAAATACTATTTAGGATTATTTAATAATGTTGTAACAAAATATGGCAACATCAATAATAAAATACTGTACAAATTTGAAATTATTAGAATTTTTTAATAATTAACAGAATTCTCAATTGGTTTGGATTGGGAGGGATTTTAGAGCTCATCCAGGGCCACCCCTACCATGGCAGGGACACATCCCCCTGTCCCAGGCTGCTCCAGCCCCAGAGCCCAGCCTGGCCTTGGCCACTTGTCCCATTGCAGAATGTCCCCCCTGAGGTCCCGGCCAGCAGCTGCAGCCACTCCCTGGGGAGAGGGCATGTCCAGGAGAGCTGACAGCAGCTTCCAGCCCAGCTTTCCCTGCTTCCCCCTGGGCCTGGAGCAGGAATAAAGGGAAATGCTGGATGCAGGGGTGGAACCCGAGCTGGGATCTCTGCTTGGAGCCTGCAGTGCCCTCCCAGCCGGGAGCTTCCCAGGGAGCAGCACGGGCACGGAGATGTTCCCTAACATTTGGAGGAGTTTGTTTTGCAGATTTTTTTTTTTTTAAGCCACTGCAGTTGAAAATAAATAAATACTGAAGGGCAATTTTAGCAGCGTGATTCTAATTTGTTTAATCAGATTATGTTGTTTTCTTCTCTGCTGCCTTCTAATTTGGATATATGAAAATGAAATTAATATTAGATTCTCATATTTATTCAGACTTAATGAGATGATTGGAATGGATTGCCAGAATGGAGTCTTTTAAATGTGGCTAAACTTTGCTTCCTGGGACATGTCTTCCATCAGGGCTTCATTCCCTCCTGGAGTGAGGAAAATGACCCAGAAATGACCCACTTTTGTTCCTCACCATTCCAGAATCCTCTCATCAGCAGCTGCTACAAGGTTTGACAGCACCAAACACAAGAGGAAATGGCCTTGAACTGCCAGAGGGCAGGGAGGGATGGGAGATTGGGAACTGGGAATTCCTGGCTGGGCTGGAATTGCCAGAGCAGCTGGGGCTGCCCCTGGATCCCTGGCAGTGCCCAAGGCCAGGTCGGGCACTGGGGCTGGAGCAGCCTGGGACAGTGGGAGGTGTCCCTGCCATGGCAGGGCTGGCACCGGGTGGGGTTTGAGATCCCTTCCAACCCAAACAGCAGCTTCAGTGCTGCCATCCCACCACCCCTCCCGCTGGAATAAAGACCCCAAAGCTTCCAGGGCCGAGCTGTGTCCCCCCAGGCACGTCCTTGGCTCTTGGTGTCACTGCAGGTGCCCGTGCTGGTGTCCCCAGGCCTGGGGGAGCTCTGCCCATCCCATCCACCCGTGCCCTTCCCTGCCCATCCTGTCAATCCCTGCCCATCCCTGCCCACAGGAGTGTCCCTGGCACACTGGAGTGTCCCTCTCACAGGCACTCAGGAGTGTCCCTGTCACACAGGAGTGTCCCTGGGATAGGCACACAGGAGTGTCCCTGTCACAGGCACTCAGGAGTGTCCCTGTCACACAGGAGTGTCCCTGTCACACAGGAGTGTCACTGGGATGGGCAAGCAGGAGTGTCAGTGTCGCTGGCACACAGGAGTGTCCCTGTCACACAGGAGTGTCCCTGTCACGGGCACAGGAGTGTCCCTGTCACACAGGAGTGTCCCTGGCACCGGCACACAGGAGTGTCCCTGTCACAGGCACAGGATCATCCCTGTCACAGGCACTCAGGAGTGTCCCTGTCACGGGCACAGGGCGTGGCCAGGCAGGTTTCTGGGAGCTCTGGTTGGCACACTCTGCAGACATCCCTGTAATTCCTGTGGGGTTTCAGCTGGCTTTGCCTTGACTCCCTGAGCAGCTCCTCACCTGATTGTCTCCACTGTGAATCCGGCCCTGTCTATCCGATAATATTTCCCACTCAATCAACTCATGCCTCCAACTTGTAATTATCTTGGGAAATGTTTTCATAATGTACAACCCTTCACCTTTTTGCTGTGCTGATTTATTGCCTCCGAGTTAAACCTTGATGTTCAATTTCCCGGCGTTGTTATTAACATCTCCTGCTAGAGAAAATAATTCTGCTGAAATTTCATGGGAAAATGAATCAAAACATGGTGATATTTACACACGGCCTTTTAATCATTCCAAACATCGAGAAGTTTTTGATTTAAAATTACAGTAATTTTATTTCAGTTGTCCTTGGTATTATCCCCAGCCGTAACTAGGAATATCCACAGAATGAACCAGCTGGCAGCTCCTTCCACGAGCCGTAAATAACACCTAAGATAGAAAGAAACCCCAATTGCTGGTCTGAATACCAGGTTCCTGCAGGTTTTTAGTAACAGGGAGTTTGGATCAACGTCCTTTGTGCTTTGTTCGGAGTCAGGAGCGGCAGTGAATGAGTGAGACACGGGTGGGGGATGGCAGCACTCATCCCACTCCAGGCTGGGAATCTGCCTCTCCCCAGGCTCTTCCTCTGCATCCAGAAGGGTTCAGAATGTGCTGAACCCAGCAGGGCCGTGGGGCCGTGAAGGCATTTACACTCCTGAGCCATGAAACCTGGCAATAACAACTCATGGAACTAGGGAATCATAAATCAGGGAATCAGGGACTCACAGATCCCAGAATCAGGGAATCACAGATACCAAAATCAGGGAATCACAGATTCCAAAATCAGGGAATCACAAATCCCAGAATCAGGGAATCACAGATCCCAAAATCAGGGAATCACAAATCCCAAAATCAGGGAATCACAAATCCCAGAATAAGGGAATCACAGGTCCCAAAATCAGGGAACCACAAATTGCAGGATCAAAGAAGCACAAATCCCAGAATCGGGGAATCACAAATCACAGAAACAGGGAATCAAGGAATCATAAAATGGTTTGGGAGGGACGTTCCTAGGGACCCTGTGTTGTTCCACCCCTTCTGAGGGCAGGGACCCTTTCCTGTCTCCCGGGCTGCTCCAAGGGCACCCTGCAAAGGGAAGAGGTGCTGGGGAGCTGAGGGCACCAAAGGGCCCAGGATCTCCCCTGGGAGCTCCTCCCCAGCACCCAGAAGAAAGGAAATTCCTCCTCTTATCCTAAAGGCCTCCTTGCAAGTGGGAAACTGCACCCCCAGGGATCCTGGAGTCCAGGGTTTTCCCTTCACTGCCCTCTCCAAGGGGTGTCCTTTGCCTGCAGCACCTGGCCAAGGTGGGCAGCCAGGACCCCTCTCTCTGTCCCTGTCCCTGGGTCCCTCTGTCCCTGTCCCAGGACTGACCCCTCTCTCTGTCCCTGTCCCTGTCCCTGTCCCTGTCCCTGTCCCTGGGTCCCTCTCTCTGTCCCTGTCCCTGTCCCTGGATCCCTCTCCCTGTCCCTCTCTCTGTCCCTGTCCCTGGGTCCCTGTCCCTGTCCCTGTCCCTGGGTCCCTCTCTCTGTCCCTGTCCCTGTCCCTGGGTCCCTCTCGCTGTCCCTGTCCCTGTCCCTGTCCCTGGGTCACTGTCCCTCTCCCTGTCCCTGGGTCCCTCTCCCTGACCCTGTCCCTGGGTCCCTCTCTCCTGACCTAGGATCCATCTGTCCCTGTCCCTGGATCCCTCTCCCTGTCCCTGTCCCTGTCCCTGGGTCCCTGTCTCCTTACCCAGGATCCATCTGTCCCTGTCCTGTCCCTGGTTCTCTCTCCCTGTCCCTGACCCAGGACCCCTCTCTCTGTCCCTGTCCCTGGGTCCCTCTCGCTGTCCCTGTCCCTGGCTCTGCTGTGGTTTCCATGCACACGCAGCTGCAGAGCTCCATAAAATCCAGCCCTGCTGGTTCCATCCCAGCCTCAATCAGCCTCCATCATCCCCCCGGCAGGCTGGGAGAGCAGTGCAGGCACAGGGCCAGGGCCCATCAGAGCAGATTGGGATGGATGACCCTCATTTCACCAACTATGAATCCAATAAAAAAAAATGTTGTTACACTTTAATGCATTATCTGTCATGATAATGAAATTTTATTTACCATTTCCAGGAAGGTTTTTCCCTCTCAGAGATGCTGCTGGCAAGAGCAGCCCAGCAGAACCCTGGGCTCTGCGGGAGCTGCCAGGCAGGGGCAGAGGCTCGTGTGGATGCCTGGCGTTGGACACACCGCTCCTCCAGAGCTGTTCTGCTCTGCCTCTGTGCTTTATTTGCCTTCCAGCCTGCAGCACAACCTGCTGGGGGTCCAGAGAGGGGTGAAGGCTGGGAGTGAACAGCTCAGGTTGTCCTCAGCTGCAGCCTGTGGCTCCTGGGCTGCATCTCTGGCAGGTCCTGCTCGGGCAAGCTCCCCCCAGGTCCCTCTGGCTGCCCCACAGCATTTCCCTTCCCCATGAGACATAAGTGTTAAGGAAGAGACATAAGACATAAACTTTCAGAGATTTTAGAGGAGCTAAGATTTTAGTTGGAGATAAGCTTTATTGGAGTTAATGAAAATAAATAAGTAGGCCTCGATGAAGTTAAGAGTTAGCAGCTAACTAACAATGGATTGCTGGGCAGCACGATGTTTGGTCAGCTGGGTTTAGAATGACGAACACAGAAACTGACAAAAGATTCTAGGAACAGAAGACAATCGTGAGCCTCCTCTGGTCTGAAACCAACTGAAGACAGGGAATGGGAGTTCCACCAAGGGTTCATTTGTCACATTTGCATTGAAAAGGCAGAAAGGTCAGAACGAGGAAGACTTAATTTACGTCTTCATTTTGGGACCCCTCCCCATGAAAGGGACCACCAACCCATTTCAAGGAACAAACTATGCATGCTTAATGGCTTTTGAGCTAATTACCATACCAGGGAATGGGATGCACCAAGGCTATGAACATGTGTTTGTATTTTGGGTATCAATACCTGTACAGGTAAAAGCACTCTGCAATCAGCTGTACATGTATTTGTATTTTGGGTATCAATACCTGTACAGGTAAAAGCACTCTGTGATCACCTGTACATGTATTTGTATTTTGGGTATCAATACCTGTACAGATAAAAGCACTCTGCAATCAGCTGTAAATTGTGGTGTGCATTTGGGAGCTATCCTGCAATACACACACACTTTCTAACTGTCAGAGAGTTTTTGTCCCTCACAGTTGGATATCGGTGCCAGATCAATATCCATATTTTTGTAATAAATCTCCCAGCCAGAGCTGCTCCCTCTCCAGAGCCACCCTGGAGCCCCCAGACCTGGGGCTGCTGTTCCCAGTGCCCTCCTTGCGCGGCTCTGGGCGCTGCACAGCTCAGCTGCCTCTGGCTCCCTCCCAGGATTTTGTTTTCCTGCCATGCCTCTCTGGCCTCCTCCTCCTCCTCGGCTTCCCCCCACGTCCCTGCTGCCGAGCTCTGCTGGTTCCTGAGCTTTCCCTGAGCTCTGCCCTTTGGGGCGGGTGTCCCTGCCTCCCTGTGACCCGACCATCTCCCGGCTGGACTCGATGAGTTCAGAGGTTTTCTCCTCCAGCCTCAATGATCCCATCATTCCTTTCCTCCCCAGTGTTCCTCTGCCCTTTTCCCAGCTGCAGCCTCCTCTTTCATTCACTTCAGCTCATTTTAAATAACCCCCAGGGGCTGTGCTTCCCCTGCACAGGCAGCATTCCCTGTCCATCCCTGAGCAGGGCCAGCACGAGGCCAGACCCAGCTACACCCCGACAGCTGCAGAAATGTTCAACAGCTTATCCCGAGACACAATTTACTCCCCTGCTTCTCCCTCGCAGCCTGCTGATGCAGTGATCCGTAAAACTTATGAGAAATATTTATAAAGGTGACAGCCCTGACATGGAGAATTAAATCACAATACCAGAATGCGCCAATTTAGTGGCTTATGAAGTTCGAGTTAAAAACCCCACCACAAACAGATGGAGAACTGTCACAGCTGAGGAAAACAGGGGTCTGAGGAGAGCTGGAGCTCTGGGTTTGGTGCATGTGCAGAGCAGCAGGAGGATGACGGGAGCCAGGGGACAGCCAGGGGGACACGGTGACAGTTCTGTGTGGAGCCACAAGTGCTCCTGCAGCTCACTGAGGAGATGATGAAGCAGCAAAACCAATGCCCCAGAGGCAGCTGCTGGTTTTTCCATGAGAAATGAATACCAGGCTTTGCTCTCTGGGCAGAGGTGGGCACAGCAAAGCACCTATCCCACATCCCCCAGGCTGCTCCTGCCACCTGGAACTGCCCAGACCCTGCCCTTTGGCACCCCTGCACCAGAGCTGTCCCCAGCAGGCAGCAGGGACAGAGCCAAGGCCAGCACAGGAGCACCCAGCTGGCTCTGCAGGGCTCTGCTGCTCCCTGCCCAGGTGGGGAACAAACTGGTCAGGAGATTTAGAGGCACAGAACCGTTAAATCATGGAACACCCTGAGCTGGAGGGGTCCTCAGAGCCCACCCAGTGCCAGCCCTGCCACGGCAGGGACACCTCCCACTGCCCCAGGCTGCTCCAGCCCCAGTGTCCAGCCTGGCCTTGGGCACTGCCAGGGATCCAGGGGCAGCCCCAGCTGCTCTGGGCACCTGTGCCAGGGCTGCCACCCTGCCAGGGAGGAATAGTGAGGTTGTTAAAAACAGGGGCCCCCCCAAAACAGACCCCAGAGCTTTGGAGCAGCGAGCACACCTTCACTGGGGTCAGGGATGTGCAGCAGGGTGTTCTCCGGGAGCTGGGGACTGCAGGGCTGGGCAGCGGGGGGGTGCTGCAGGGCCCTCGGGGCTGCACAGGAGCCCAAAGGCAGCGGGAGCAGGAGAGAGCAGAGCCTGAGACTGGAAACTGCTCCCACACGGAAATTCCTGTTTGTTTCTTTTGGAATGAACGACTGCGATGCACTGAAATCCCAGTTCCAGGGGGTAGAAACATGCCTGCTGCGGCTGACTTTGGTGCTGGGAGCAGTAGTGCAGCCTGTGAGCAGCAGTGCAGCCTGTGAGCAGCAGTGCAGCCTGTCAGCAGAGGTGCAGCCTGCCAGCAGCAGTGCATTCTCTGAGCAGCAGTGCAGTCTGTAGCAGAGGTGCAGCCTGTCAGCAGCAGTGCATTCTCTGAGCAGCAGTGCAGTCTGTAGCAGCAGTGCCGCCTGTCAGCAGAGGTGCAGCCTGTCAGCAGAGGTGCAGCCTGTCAGCAGCAGTGCATTCTCTGAGCAGCAGTGCAGCCTGTCAGCAGAGGTGCAGCCTGTGAGCAGGGTGGGTGTCACCCACGCAGGGTTCTGCTGCCCCAGCCTCCCGCAGCCAGGTTTGGGGAGGAGCTCTGCCCTGCAAGCCCCTCTGGGCATGAACTGTGAATATCGCTGGGGACAGACTGTGGCAGAGCGATGAAATCAGCGCCCTCAGAGCCTCCTGAGCGCTGTGCTCAGGGACACGACCTTTCTGCTCTCCTCAGTGTCACAGGACGTGGAGGGACCCTGCGCTGGGCCCTCCTGCCTCACGCCGGGGACACGAGCTGGGGGCTCCTGCCTGCTGCAGCCGGGCTCTGCCAGTGCTGGCCCTGACTGCTGGGCCTGCCCCTGTCCCCTCAGAGCAGCACTCCAGCGCTCTGCAGGGTCACCTCTGCTCCCCAGGGACAGCTCCTGTCACCCCTGTCCCCTCAGAGCAGCACTCCAGCGCTCTGCAGGGTCACCTCTGCTCCCCAGGGACGGCTCCTGTCACCCCTGTCCCCTCAGAGCAGCACTCCAGCGCTCTGCAGGGTCACCTCTGCTCCCCAGGGACAGCTCCTGTCACCCCTGTCCCCTCGGGGCAGCACTCCAGCGCTCTGCAGGGTCACCTCTGCTCCCCAGGGACGGCTCCTGTCACCCCTGTCCCCTCAGAGCAGCCACAGCCAGCAGTGCCCCTGTCACCCCTCTTGTCCCCAGGGACACACACAGCCTGGCAGGACACAGGGCAGGGTCCCTGGCAGTGCAAGGACTCAGGGCAGGGTCCCTGGCAGTGGAAGGACACAGGGCAGGGTCCCTGGCAGTGGCAGGACACACAGCGGGGTCCCTGGCAGTGCAAGGACACAGGGCAGGGTCCCTGGGAGCAGTAGGGACTCAGGACAGGGTCTCTGGCAGTGCAGGGACACAGGGCAGGGTCCCTGGGAGCAGTGGACCTGCAAGGGGCTCTGAGCTCTCCCAGGATCCTTCTCCTCTCCAGGTGAGCACCCCCAGCTCTCCCAGATTCCCTCCCAGCTTACACAGCACCTCCACTGAGAGTTACTTGACATGTTGTGGGTTTTTTTGTTTTTTTTGGTTTTTGGTTTTTTTGTTGTTTTTTTTTTAACACATTAACCCAATTTTTTAGGCAATTAGAAAAGAAAATGTTGCAATTACTACTAATTTATGTTACAGTCTAGTCATCCTGTCATGTGCCTCTTCTGAAAGAAAGGAGAAGGAAAACAGCCCTCGTTGGCTAATTCTCTACCGAGGCACTGTGTCTATTAAGAGACAAATAACCTTGATGTGCAGGCACTTATCAGAGTTAAAAATCTCATGATTCACAAATTAATGTGGGAATATTAATGAAGAGCATCTTGTGGCACCAGGCGCTCCCTGCTTTAAGTGCTGCAGGTTACCTGAATTTTATGATAAAAACCCTCAGAGTCAAAACAAGTGGGTGAAGGAAAATGAAGTTTTATTCAAGATTCTATTTCTGTTCAATATTCTATTATCTATTCTATTTTCTATTCAATATTATATTTTCTGTTAGATTTTCTATTCAATATTATATTTTCTATTCATCTTGCATGACAAGTGTTCCAGGAAGAAAACTGAGCTACCGGCTGTGGGCAATTCCAGGGAAAGCGGGCTGAGGTGTGGAAAAATGAACATGAGGGGACATGAGACACTTTGGGACACTGCTGTGTAATGGAATAACATCAAGCCCACCCTCAGTGGCTCCTGACTCGCTGGGTGCAGGTTTAGGGATCCCGTTGTACTTTGGAATCACATTGCACTTTGGGATCCATTGCACTTTGGGATCACGTTTCCCTTTGGGATCACAGTGCACTTTGGGATCCCGTTGCACTTAGGGATCCATTGCACTTTGGGATCACATTTCCCTTTGGGATCACAGTGCACTTTGGGATCACGTTTCCCTTTGGGATCACATTTCCCCTTGGGATCACAGTGCACTTTGGGAACATGTTTCCCTTTGGGATCCCATGGCACTTTGGGATCACAGTGTACTTTGGAATCACATTTCCCTTTGGGATCATGTTTCCCTTTGGGATCCCATTGCACTTTGGGAACACGTTGCACTTTGGGATCATGTTTCCCTTTGGGATCTCATTGCACTTTGGGATCACGTTTCCCTTTGGGATCACAGTGCACTTTGGGAACATGTTTCCCTTTGGGATCACGTTGCTCAGAGCTGCTTGGAAGTTGCCTCAGCGCAGGAAAGCCTTGCCAAGGCAGCAGGAAGAACCCGGGAGTTCCGCAGTGCCATTTTGCTGTTTGCCTGGTAAAACACAGCTGTGATTCACATCAGCAGCTCTCCAGGGGCTGTGTGGATAAAATTCATTGAATCTGACTCCATTTAAGAAGCTCCTTCGGAAGGGCCTCGGGGGAGCAGATTTGCATTGGCAAGGAGGTGCATTCCTGATTTACTGCATCTCCCTGCTTCCAGTTCCTCCGACTCCGTTCCACGGAGCCCCTGGCTGAAGGGCTGCAGTCGCTGGCAAATGAATTAATTGGAATGTGATGTGGGTTGGGAACTCCTGCTGGCCTGCCTGCCGGAGAGGATTCTCCTCACAGGGGCTGGTGAGGTGCTGTGGCTCGGGTCTGGGACCGGAGCAGGCCCGGTGGCACATTCCCAGGGTCAGAGGGGAGGCAGGAGGGCACAGCCAGGAGGGCTCACGGGTGGGCAGTAACCCCCGGGCAAGGGGCAACCAGCAGAGAACAGCCCAGGGTGAACCGAGAGCCAGAGCGGGGTGGGGAAATCACAGAACCAAGGAATGGCTTTGGTTGGAAGGGACCTAAATCCTTAAATCCTTGAATGCCAGGCAGGTGGGCAGCAGCAGCAGCCCTGCCCTGGCCATGAGGGCACACAGGGAGGGGGCAGGAGGGGCAGGACCCACAGAGGGCTGTGCAGAGCAGCAGCAGCCCCTCAGACAGCCCACTGCCAGGGGGGCAGCACAAGGGGCTGCTCATCCTCGCCCCCACGGGGAGGAAGGCTGTGGGAATCCATAAAATCAGAGGGTTCTGGGAAAGCTGCACAAGGCAGGCCTCAGAGGCAGCAGAGCTGTGATCGGAGCTGAGCAGGAGCCATGAGATTGGCCAGCAGAAAAATGATGTGAGAAGTAGGAAAGTAAGGACAAATAGAACAATGGTCTGTGTATGAATGCCTGTCTAGAATAACTCCCTGAGCTGCAGGAAAGTCTCTCTAGAGAGATGTCAGGGAGTTCCAGGGTTAACAGTGCAGCTCTGTGCATGGTGTTTGAAGGCTCACAGGCAGTATTGGATTGGAAATGAGCAAGCAGTGTTTAACCAAAGGTACCTGTGCTTACAGTGCTTGGATGGAAGCACTGTCAGTGTGCTTCTGCTGTGTGTGACTGGGCAAAAAACCTTCAAAGGGAGCTGTAACATTGAGTTCTGTGTCTGCTGCCGGGGATGTGAGCTGCTGGCATCTTCCCATTGTCATAGCCATGGAATGGGGCTGATGCTGGAAACAAACAGCTCAGGATGCCTTCCCCAGCAGTCCTGCCCCGTTGGGGTTTGTACCCAGCCCCGGGCAGCAACAGAAGGCCAGGCTGGGCAGGCAGCACTCGCCCGTGCAGGTGTCCCCCCGGGCTCATGGGCACTGCCAGCTGGGTGGGTGCTGCAGCCAGGGCTGCTCTCCATCCCCTCCTGCCTGAGCTCCCTTCCCCCTGCCCTCCTGCCCTCCATCCCTTGGTTCCTGTTGCTGCTTTCAGAAGATGGAGATAGAGCCTCACCAATTTCCATGCTGAGTCAGGAGCTCCTTCTGGGAGCACTTTTTGGGGACCCTTTGGCTTTTGCAGCTCTTTTCTGGCCACAGGCATCTCCAAATCCTTGGGGCTCCCTTCCACACAGGCAGACCCCCAAAAAACCCTTCAGGGACCTGCCACAAGACACCCGAGCCCCTGCTCCTCTGAGCTGAGGCTCCTCTGCAGAGTTATCTCTCCTTTTATTCTGCATCTCATTCCTGCATTGTCGCTGGTACTGTAGATTTTTAAAATGTCATCCCTGGCACTACTCGTTGGATTGAAAATGTTATTTAAATGCATTTCACATGGACATTTACTACCAAGCTGGAAGGAAAACATTCTCCTGGAAGTTTACACAAGTTATGAACTTCACGTTTGTATTTAATGCCTTTGCAGAATTGCATTGTGAGGAAGCATTATAAATATGAGGAATAAAAAATATTTCTAAAGAAATTGTATAACCTCGTGGATTTATCTCCCTGTATTTACTCCGTTGCTCTGAGGGTCCATTAAGGCAGCAGTAATCTCATCCCAAAGACAGGAAGTCATTTCTTACATCTGCATTCTGCTGCCACCCTTTAAGTGGGCTCCAAAGATCCCCAGATGGGAAATAAACAAAACAAAACAAAAGAAATCAAACCAGGAACGCAACAGCCTGGGCCCGTGGCTGATCTCATGGGGTGTTTTCTTTGTCAGGCTTAATCCCCTGCTCAGGGCCAGACATTCTCCTGGGAGACAAGAGCCTGGAGAGGGGCTGGGGACAAGGACAGAGGGACAGGAGCCAGGGAATGGCTCCCAGTGCCAGAGGGCAGGGATGGATGGGAGATTGGGAACTGGGAATTCCTGGCTGGGCTGGGATTGCCAGAGCAGCTGGGGCTGCCCCTGGATCCCTGGCAGTGCCCAAGGCCAGGCTGGACACTGGGACACCCTGGGACACTGGGAGGTGTCCCTGCCATGGCAGGGGTGGCACTGGGTGGGATTTAGGGTCCTTTCCAACCCGAACCATTCTGGGATTCTGGGATTTTATCATTCTGTGCTGCTTTGCTGCTCTGCTCCTGGGCTCAGCTCCAGGGCTGGAGCCACTACGGTCCCTTGGTGTCCCCCCCTCAGGGACAGCCCTGTCCCTCCCCAGAGCACCCGGCCTGGCTGGGGGCTCCCGTGGAGGATTGGCTCCTGGGACAGCAGCGGGGACAGAGGGACAGGGGCTCTGTCCAGCCGTGCAGAAACTCCCTCTGGGCACAGGCAGTGTCCGTGCAGGAGCTGCAGGAGGCTGCAGCTTCCTTCCTTCCAGGCAAGGCACAGAGCCCTGGGGCTCAGAGCTGCAGCCTCCTTTGATCCCAAACTCCTGCACATTCCCTCTTCCTTCCCATTGCTGAGGTACCAGCAAGGTGCAGCCTTCCCCAACCTCCTGCCCCACATCCCCCCTTGAACCTGGCATTTCCCCAAATTCAGAAACTCCTCCTCGTGCAGCCCCATTTGGCCAAACTGTCCAGGCTCCGGGACAAACCTGGCTGGAAGTGAATCCCAAAGCTCAGAAACTCCCATTTGGCAGCTTCAGGAGCTGCTGGGACAAACCCATGGATGGAAGTTCATCCCAAAGCTCAGAAACTCCCATCTGGCAGCTTCAGGGACAAACCTGGGCTGGAAGTTCATCTGAAAGCTCAGGAACTCCCAATTGGCTGTTTCAGGAGCTGGACTGTCCAGGCTGTGTTACAAACCCATGGATGGAAGTTCATCTGAAAGCTCAGGAACTCCCATCTGGCAGTTTCAGGAGCTGGACTGTCCAGGCTGTGTTACAAACCCATGGATGGAAGTTCATCTGAAAGCTCAGGAACTCCCCTCTGGCAGTTTCAGGAGCTGGACTGTCCAGGCTGTGTTACAAACCCATGGATGGAAGTGGGGACAGACATCCAGCCCATCTCAAATGTGTTCCCCATCCCCTCTCCCAGGAATTGTTTGCACAGACATCAGCTCACCCCTTCCCTGGCCCAGCCAAACTCCAGCTGCTCTCCCCCAGCTCTGAGCAGCCTCTCTGGGCCTCTCCCTCCTTCAGCTCAGCGTTTCCTGCCTTCCTCCCCTTTCCATCCTCGCTGCTCTCCTGCGTGGCTCCTCCTGCCCAGGGAGCGATGGCAGGTGATGCAAGTGTGGATTTTGGCACTCAAGACTCCATTCTGCCTCACCTGCACCCACCCACAGCTTGGAACAGCCCTCGGGCCACCAATGAGCTTCAATTGTCGTGATTTGTGACTGATTGTTGGGATTTCAGTGCTGGTGTGGCACGATCCATCAAAGCCTTGTGCCCGTAAATTAAATATCGTGGGATAGGAACGAGTCCTGCTGCCTGGGATGCCTCTCTCTTAGCACAGACGTGGAGCAGGAGGAGAGGAGCCCAGGCTGTCCTGGCAGGAGCTGCGACATTCCCTGATTAAGGATGGAGCACGTGGGGCACGGCCCAGCGCAGGGTGTGTGAGGGCTGGCACTACAGCTCTGGCAGCCTGGTCACTGCTCCCAGCAAAATGGGTTTTTGCCAGGAGTCTGCAGCTCACATTAAGGGTGGCTTCCCGTGGAAACATTTTAATTTAGCAGGAAGATGAAGTTAAAAAGTCAATCAGCAGGGTTTGTGAAGGGGCCAGGAAGGGGAGAGCAGTGCAGAACGGGGCTGCACTTTTTCCTGCTGTCCTAATTTTTTTCTTATTTTGCAAAAAAATTCAGTGTGAATTCGATGTAAATTTACAGTTTGTGAACCCCTCCCTGCCCATTGAAAAACGTGGCATTGTTAATTAGTTCCTTCCTCCAACAGGAGAGAGCCACAGTCCAGGAGGAAGAGGCAGCACAGTCCCACCTGTGCCAGGGTGTGCAGGAGCAGGGAGAGGACCATGGAATCCCAGACTGCTCTGGGTTAAAGGGACCTAAAACCCACCCAGTGCCACCCCTGCCCAGCCCAGCACTGGCCCCTGTCCCTGATCCATCCCTCACCATCGTCCAGGAGCCCCCAGACCTTCCCTGCACCCCAGAAATCTGCTCTGGCTCCAGGGAACCCCCAGACCTTCCCTGCACCCCAGAAATCTGCTCTGCCTCCAGGGAGCCCCCAGACCTTCCCTGCACCCCAGAAATCTGCTCTGGTTCCAGGGAACCCCCAAACCTTCCCTGCACCCCAGAAATCTGCTCTGGCTCCAGGCAGCCCCCAGACCTTCCCTGCCATCCAGTCCCAGAGCTGCTGGGATCCCCCAGGAAGCTCTGCTGGCATTGCTGGGTGTCTCTCTCCGGTGTCTCAGGAGAGTCTCTCCCCACCAAACCTTCAAAGGGGGGATCGCCTCCCCACCAAGCCCTGAGGAGCTCTCTGAGAGCCCTTCCTGCACTCTGGCTCTGCACTGGAATGAGGAGGGAGCTGCTGGCTTCTCCAGGCTTTGGATTGTCCCCTCTCAAGCCCTGGGACTGGCCCCAGACAAAGAGCTCTAAAGAGCTCCTGCTGCAGAGCTGCCTCTGCAGGCCCCTGCTGCTGCAGCCCCCAGGGCACCGAGAGTGCCTCCGTCCCTGCTGGCCCTGCAGGGGCTGCAGGACTTCATCCTCCTTTATCCTGTCCCTGTCCCCTCCTGGGCAGCAGAGCCCCAGTCCTTTCCCTGTCCCCTCCTGGCTAGCAAAGCTCTCCTCCTGTCCGTGTCCCCTCCAGGTCCTCCCTGTCCCTGTCCCCTCCTGGCCAGCAGAGCTCTCCTGTCCCTGTCCCTGTCCCTGTCCCTGTCCCTGTCCCTGTCCCTGTCCCCTCCTGGCCAGCAGAGCTCTCCTGCCCCTGCCCCTGTCCCTCTCCTCCTGTCCCTGTCCCTTGGCCCCTCCCAGCCCTTCTCTGGTGCTTTTTAACCCCAATAACTCACCGCTGGCAGATCCTGAACCTCTCTGTGGCATCTTCCCATGACAATATATTTAATTGAGTTGATTGGCTGAATGTGAGAGATTCGTTTTTATGCTGTCCTGTTTTTTTTTTTTTATATTATAGCCACTGGAAGGAGTTTGCGTCACTTTTATGTGTTATTTTCCTTCAGACATTGATAATTGTTATCTCCTTTTAAAGAGAGCACTTAAGGCTATTTGCTTCATCTCCTTTTCAACATTACTCTCAGGCCCATTTAAGCATTCACCATTCAAATCCAGCACTTCAGAACACAAAAAAATAAAATAAAAGCCGAGGTTTTCTCCACTGGAGGAGCCACGATGAGAATGATGCCTGTAAAAGCTGGTTATTTGTATCCATCAGCAGCCAGGGCTCCCCAGCTGGCTGTGAGGAGCAGAGACTGTGCAGCAGAGACTGGAGAGGGGCTGAGCTCAGGGGCTGCAGCTCCTGCCAGGGCAGCTCTGATCTCTGCCCGGGGACAGGGACAGCACCGGGGGCAGCTGGGGCTGGGCCAGGGCAGGTTTGGGGGGGATTTCAGGGAAAGGCTCCTCTCCCAGAGGGTGGATCAGCACTGGAACAGCTCCCCAGGCAATGGGCACAGCCCGAGGCTGCCAGAGCTCCAGGAGCCTTTGGACAGCGCTGCCAGGGATGCCCAGGGTGGGGTTGTTGGGGGTCTGGGCAGGGCAGGGGCTGGGATGATCCCTGCGGGTCTCTCCAGCCCAGGACATTCTGGGATTCTCTGGTTCTGTGAAATGTCATAGGATCAGCTGGTGTGGGATTCGCAGGGGTCGCAGGATGAGGGAAGAGATGAGAATCTTGACTCCGTGTTCCAGAAGGCTGATTTATTATATTGTGATATATATTATATTAAAATACTCTATTAAAACTGCACTAAAAGAATAAAGAGAAAGCATTCATCAGAAGGCTGGACAGGAACAGAAAGGAATGAATAACAAAGGCTGTGACTGAGCAGAGTCTGAGCCAGCTGCATCCTTGATTGGTCATTAATTAGAAACACCTCCCACGGACCAACCAAGGCAGCACCTGTTGCATCCCACAGCAGCAGAGAGCCATTGTTTGCATTTCATTCCTGAGGCTCCTCAGCTTCTCAGGAGAAGAAAATCCTGGCAAAAGGATTTTCATAAAATATGTCTGTGACCCTGGAGAAGCACTGAGAGCCCTGGAGCAGCCTGGAGCCTGGAGTTTGCTCCAGGGCAGCCCAGGGGTGAAGTGATGGGTCAGTGCCACAGCCCAGGACAGGCCAGCCCCGCTGCAGCCCTGGCAGCTCTCCGGGCTCCCCCAGGCTCAGTGCAGCACCCCACAGCTGTCCTCTCCCAGCAACATCTCTCCTGCTCTGCCCCCACATTTCTCCTGACAGAGAAAAGCAAGGCACAGTTCTTCCCAAGAACATTTCTGGGTTTCACATTCTCTGAACCTCAGAGAAAGGAAAAACAGTGCTTATCTCATTTGTTGTGCCCCTGTTTGTGCCACAGCAGAATGCAACGTGGGGATTGTTCCCCCACAGTGATGGGGTTTGTGTGTGTGTGTGTGTGTGTGCGTCGGGACTGTTGGGACAGCCACGAGATTCTGGGCAGTGTGAGCAGAGTTGGGTGCTGGGCAGGTTCAGTTTAGGTGTAATGTAACATACTGTAATATAATATAGAATTCAATAGTATAATAAAGTAATTAATTAGCCTTCTGATGTCAGTGGAGTCCTCCTCACCATTCCTCTCCCTCATCAGGGCCAAAAATGTCTATTATACTATTCCATGGCATGCTCAAGTCAGCATTTCCTGTCCCAGAGCTTACAGACAGGTACACCCTGTGTGAACCTGCTGTCAGGCTTTGAGAATTCTCTAAACCCATCTCCCGCCGGCCCAGAGCTGGACACAGCCCTGCTGGCGTCCCCTGGTGCCACAAGTTCCACTGGGAATGGCATCCGCTGCTCTCTCCCGGGAATCAGAACCTCTGCAGAGCAGTTAATGGCTGGCGCTGGTATTTAATTAGCTCTACATATTGCTTTTCATTTTGGGTGGGCCTCGGATGATAGATGGTGTTTGATCCTCCAAATCCATTCCAGCTAATAGAATTGTGAAAGCTTTTCCTCTCAGCTGCTGCCCCGTGCCCAGTGGCTGACTCACAGACAGCACATAAATGTAATTTATTTTCACCACGGTGGCAACTCGTACAATTACAGCAGCCCCAGCACCCGGCTCCCTGGCACTGCACCCCGCTTTATTTGCATCCCCATGGATTGCTAAGCTGCTTACTGCACTCACTAAACCCTTGGGGAAGAAAAAATAAGAAAAGCCATCTTTATTGGCATTTTTATCTGAGGATGTTCCGCAGCTGTTTTAGCCAGGAACTCTCTGAGTCTGCAGGTCCTGGCATCCCCTCTGGCCAGGCGCTGCCACCAGCCAGAGGGGCTGTGGGTGCTCAGGAGCACAGAATCACAGGATGATTGTATGCAGGCACTGGTGTTGGGGAGCTCTGGGTGCCAGGGGGGCAGATTCCACATATACATTCCACATATATATTCCACATATATGAACACATATATGAGCTCATAATCACAGGATGATTGTATGCAGGCGCTTTTATTGGGGAGCTCTGGGTGCCAGGGGTGCAGATTCCACATGTACATTCCATATATACATTCCACATATACATTTCACACATATATTCCACATATATATTCCACACATGTATATTCCACACATACATTCCACACATATGAACATGTAATCACAGGATGATTGTATGCAGGTGCTTTATTGGGGAGCTCTGGGTGCCAGGGGTGCAGATTCCACATATACATTCCACATATATATTCCACACATATATTCCACACACATATTCCACACATATATTCCACATATATATTCCAAATATATATTCCACACATACATTCCACATTTAAGAACACAGAATCACAGGATGATTGCATGCAGGTGCTGTTATTGGGGAGCTCTGGGTGCCAGGGGTGCAGACCCAAATCTGACCCGCCATGGGCTCGGGATGAACGTGTTTTGTATTCTGTTGTTATATAACTTACATATTAATTGTTAAACTTGCATTGTTCTGCTGTATACATTGATTTCGTCCAAGCATGGGTTTCTCGTGATCCCCCTCAAACCCTTGAACATAGTTTCTCATGATTCTTCTCATGGCTAAACAATAATTACATCTAATTACTAAACAGTAATCACATCTAACAGTCATCTCATTTATCATATCCTGACTACACAGGCACAGTTTCACACGATGTGGCAAACACAAGGCCTCACATTTCCCAGGGCCCACCAAGCCTAGCTGTCTTTCTAATTCCCCAAATTTTCTGTGATTTTAAAACCTGTTTCTATCAGGCCAGGTCCCAGGGCAGCTCAGAAGCGAGCAGGGGTGGCGCAGAGGGAGCTCGAGGAGCAGAAATGCAGTTTGGACTGCGAGCTGGAGGTGGGGCAGGGAGGGTCCCAGGAAAGAGCCACCCCAGAGGAGGCAGGAACTGACACCCTTCGTCGGGTCTGGGACTCTCCCACCTCCTGGGGACCTGGGAAGGCCCCGTGGGCTGGAGCTAAAATCTCTTTGTTGGGGTGTCCAACAATTTCTTCACTTGGGGCTGCTACAAACACCCATTTTGTCCTCAGCTGTTTGCCCCAAATGTTTTTATTGACAGTTTTTCCTACAACTTCCCTCAAAAACCTGTAGTAAAGTTACACTCCCCCTTGGTTATGAATTGGAGCTGTTGTGCTGATTACCCGAGTCACAGGGGATTAATTTCTTGTCATATCTCATTAGAAATTCATCCTCAAACAGGGTTTGTAAACTCCCTTGACTCCTTTTCAGCGTTCTAGATTTACACATTACTGTTCCTGCTTTATTTTTGTTTTCAGGCTGAAAAGACTCGTATACTTAAATATGATTTGCTAATTCTGCAGAATCATAAATCCCTGTGAAAAATGCCAGCTATCCTCTCTGGGTTGATCCGGGAGCACCTTAGTGCTGGCTCACATATTCTCAGCTGCTGTGGCACCCGCTCGTGCCTCTCCAAGAGGGAAAATGAATTCTCCTCAGTCGGGTTTTATGGCTGACATCATGGTCTGACACCACTCCAGCTCCCAGCCCTGCACAGATAAATATGCAAGAACCTCAGGGAGAAGGACTCCTGAAAAATGAGAGAGACAGCGCACCACGGATGAAAATGCTGGGGATAAAAAATGCTCTGCAGCACCAGAAATTGCTCTTGAGAAGGGAGCACGAGGCTGAGAGCAGGACAGATTGGTGTTCTCGGGGCGAGGATAAATGCTGCAGCACGCTGGCTGGGCCACGGGCATTGCAGGCAGGCAGCTGGCTCTGCCCCTGCCAGGGCCGGTGCCCAAGCCCTGCCCAGCTCAGCCCCTCACCTCCTGCCCTGAAGGACAGACCCCTCTGGGGGAGCTCCCAGGGAAGATGGCACAGCGCCCGTGTCCCTGGAAATGTGCTTGTGCCAAGGATCTGGTTCCATGGTAAAACCATTTCTCAGGTGTATTCCTGAGGAAATTTCCAGGGAAAATGACACCTCATCTGTATCCCTGGAAATGTGTTTGTGCCAAGGATCAGGAGTTCCATGCTAAAACCATTTCTCAGATGCATTCCTGAGGAAACTCCCAGGGAAGACACATCACCTCTGCCCCTGGAAATGTGTTTGTGCCAAGGATCAGGTGTTCCCTGGTAAAACCATCTTTCAGGTGTATTCCTGGTGGAATTCCCAGGGAAGATGGCACAGCACCTCTATCCCTGGAAATGTGCTTGTGCCAAGGATCAGGAATTCCATGCTAAAACCGTTTCTCAGATGCATTCCTGGGAGAATTCCCAGGGAAGATGGCACATCACCTGTGTCCCTGGAAATGTGTTTGTGCCAAGGATCAGGTGTTCCCTGGTAAAACCATCTTTCACATGTATTCCTGAGGAAATTCCCAGGGAAAATGACACCTCATCTGTATCCCTGGGAATGCACTTGTGCCAAGGATCAGGTGTTCCCTGGTAAAACCATCTTTCAGATGTATTCCTGAGGAAATTCCCAGGGAAAATGACACCTCATCTGTATCCCTGGAAATGTGCTTGTGCCAAGGATCAGGTGTTCCCTGGTAAAACCATCTTTCAGATGTATTCCTGAGGAAATTCCCAGGGAAAATGACACCTCATCTGTATCCCTGGAAATGTGCTTGTGCCAAGGATCAGATGTTCCCTGGTAAAACCATTTCTCAGATGTATTCCTGAGGAAACTCCCAGGGAAAATGACACCTCATCTGTATCCCTGGAAATGTGCTTGTGCCAAGGATCAGGTGTTCCCTGGTAAAACCATTTCTCAGATGCATTGTTTCCTGCAGGAATGTTCAGACCAGAGGCTTTTAATGGAAAGATATTTATAATAAAAAAAAAAATCCCATGCTGTCAGGTCTGAACAGTGTAGTGTAGGGAGGAAGGAAGATAGAAATGGCTGAAACATCAAAAATATTGTGTGGGCCAGTTCCTTCTCTGGGAGAGAACTGCAGTCACACAAAGGCCATGGGAGCCGCGTGTCACAGGGAGGGTGTCACAGCAGCTGGGTGTCACACAGGGGCTGGGTGTCACAGGGAGGGTGTCACAGGGAGGGTGTCACAGGGAGGGTGTCACAGCAGCTGGGTGTCACAGCAGCTGGGTGTCACAGGGGCTGGGTGTCACAGGGAGGGTGTCACAGGGAGGGTGTCACAGCAGCTGGGTGTCACAGGAGCTGGGTGTCACACAGGGGCTGGGTGTCACAGGGAGGGTGTCACAGGAGTTGGGTGTGACAGGAGCTGAGTGTCACAGGACCCACGTCCCACAGGACCCAGGTCCCACAGGAGCTGCCAGCCCAGGTTGGGGTCAGGGCACAGGACCCTGCTGTGCCCAGGCAGGCCATGGGTTGGGGACAGCCATGGCACAGCCGTGGCACAGCCGTGGCACAGCCATGGCACCGCCAGGCACCCCGCAGGAATTGCAGCCCCTCTCCTCCCCGCCCTGCCTTACCCAGCTGACATTTTCCCCTTCTGAAGCATTAAATTATTCTAACAGCAAACGAGTTTGGGTCAGGGCTCTCCCAGGAGCTGCGTTTGAGGGCCTGACGGGTGCTCAGCTCCACCCCCGTGTGACACAGCCCAAGGCCACCTGCCCAGCCCATTCCAGTGACTGTCCCCCTGTGTGACACAGCCCAGAGCCACCAGCCCACAGCCCTGGGGACTGTCCCCCTGTGTGACACAGCCCAGAGCCACCAGCCACAGCCCTGGGGGCTGTCCCCTGTGTGACTCAGCCCAGGGCCACCAGCCCAGCAGCCTTTGGGGACTGTCCCCCGTGTGACACAGCCCAGGGCCACCAGCCCACAGCCCTGGGGACTGTCCCCTTGTGTGACACAGCCCAGGGCCACCAGCCCAGCCCATTCCAGTGACTGTCCCCTGTGTGACACAGCCCAGAGCCATCAGCCCACAGCCCTCGGGACTGTCCCCTTGTGTGACACAGCCCAGGGCCACCAGCCACAGCCCTGGGGACTGTCCCCTGTGTGACACAGCCCAGAGCCACCAGCCCAGCAGTGTTTGGGGACTGTCCCCTGTGTGACACAGCCCAGAGCCACCAGCCCATTCCAGGGACTGTCCCCTGTGTGACACAGCCCAGGGCCACCAGCCCAGCCCATTCCAGTGACTGTCCCCTTGTGTGACACAGCCCAGGGCCACCAGCCACAGCCCTGGGGACTGTCCCCTGTGTGACACAGCCCAGGGCCACCAGCCCAGCCCATTCCAGTGACTGTCCCCTGTGTGACACAGCCCAGAGCCACCAGCCACAGCCCTGGGGACTGTCCCCTTGTGTGACACAGCCCAGAGCCACCAGCCCAGCCCCTTCCAGGGACTGTCCCCCAGGGCCAGTGCTGTCACTTAACACCGATTTGCTGTGTTGAAGAGCGGTGACCAGCTGACAGCAGCGTGTAAAATCTGAAATTGCTGCTCTGGGGACGTTAATGACACGTTTTCTGACGACGCTTCGGCGGCTCTGCAGCTCCTGCTCTGCTTTTCCCTGACCAAGGTTGGTGGATTTCATAGTCAGAAGAAAAGCAGAACAATGAACAAGTGAAGGTGATTGTATTCATATGATTTAGGAGAATAATTTGGGAGAAAGGGAATCAATTGTGAGACACAGAGCCTGTAATTCCGCGGCATAATTTTATTATTGTTACCAAAATTGGCTTCATCTCAGTTACTTTAGCCCTCAGAAAGTTTGAACAGATGGCATCTCTTGCTCTAACTGTATATCTAATTTAGCTTGCGTGACTTTTTGATTATGTATATTTGAATTAATGGGCTTCTCTATGTTTGTTCCTTCGTGGGGTTAATGGGGTTTAAAAGACGTGGATAGGTATCAATTCTCCCTTGGTGAACGGTCAAAAGTAAATGGAATTTACTACCAAAAAATGCTGCTGAACAGTGAAATAACTCCACCAGGGATAAATTGATCTTTGCTAAATCAGGCACAGCTCTTTGCTGCCAAACCCACACGGCAAAGGAAACCAAGGGTGACTGGGGAGTGACTGATCACTGGATCACAGATGCCAATACTGTACCAACATTTCAGCAGGAATTTCCCCACGGAAAGGCTGCTCAGGCAGTTTAGTATTTCTCTCATTTTATCTGAATAGCTGTATTTGCTAAAATATAGCAAAAGAAGGGTTGTTTTATTCTTCCCCATGGATTATATGAAAGCGCCCTGTAAGTCTTTGCTCCAGGAAGTCCCCAAGCACAGGGGTGCACATGAGCACCCCTCACTCCCCTCACTAGTGTTCATGGATTTGGGAGCAGGATTTAGCCCTTTTCTCTTCCAGGAGGTGTGAAGCAATATCCAGGCACACACACCAGGGCCAGCAGGGCAGGCTTTCCTTCAGTCTCTGTCCTGTGCCTGCAGGGCAGGGCCAGCCCACAGCCTGGATCCCTCTGCCTCTGCAGGCTGGGCTGCTGGAACCTGGAGCTGCTGCACTGACCAGCTTGTCTGGCTTTAAAACATTCCCGCGTTCTTGATGCTAATGAGTTATGAAACCTCTAATTAGTCTGTCTCATTCATCATTAAGCCTGTCATTTAGCCTTTCTATGGAAAGGTTCTGCTTCTGTGTTGGCTGTTTATGTAATAACTATTTCTCTTTATTTGATTATAATTATTTTATCTAGAAGGGGCCCCTCTGTCACAGCCCTTGGAAGCTCCACAGGCCCTCAAGAGGAGCACAAACCTGTAAATGCACACCATGGAAGAATAATGCAGCAGAAGCGCACGGGAACAGAAATAGGAGATTTGCTTCAGGAAAACCGAAAAAAAAATCTGTCACCACGACATTTTTGTGAAAATCCTTTTGCCAGGATTTTCTTCTCCTGAGAAGCTGAGGAGCCTCAGGAAGGAAATGTAACCAATGACTCTCTGCTGCTGTGGGATGCAACAGGTGCTGCCTTGGTTGGTCCATGGGAGGTGTTTCTAATTAATGACCAATCAAGGATGCAGCTGGCTCAGACTCTGCTCAGTCACAGCCTTTGTTATTCATTCCTTTCTGTTCCTGTCCAGCCTTCTGATAAATACTTTCTCTCTACTCTTTTAGTATAGTTCTAATATAAATTTTTAATATAATATATACCATAATATAATAAATCAGCATTCTAATAAATAAAATCAAAATTCTGCTCTCTTCCCTCATCCTGGGACCCCTGCAAATCCCACAAAACTCCTCTATTAATGGATGGGAATATGAAGAACACTTCTTGGTAGTTGCAGAGTTGTGGATGGGAGCCATGGGTTGGGTCGGCAGCGTTGGCAGCAGAGCTGCAGCTGCAGGGTCAGGGCAGGGCTGGGACTCACTGGCTGGGTCAGCAGAGCTGCAGCTGCAGGGTCACAGCAGGGCCGGGGACCCATGGGCTGGGTTGGCAGAGCTGCAGCTGTGGGGTCAGGGCAGGAGCCACGGGCTGGGTCGGCAGAGCTGCAGCTGTGGGGTCAGGGCAGGAGCCACGGGCTGGCTTGGCGGAGCTGCAGCTGTGGGGTCAGGGCAGGAGCCACGGGCTGGCTTGGCGGAGCTGCAGCTGTGGGGTCAGGGCAGGAGCCACGGGCTGGGTCGGCAGAGCTGCAGCTGTGGGGTCAGGGCAGGAGCCACGGGCTGGGTTCATCCGCACTCCTGCGGCACCACTCCCATTCCTTCCCTGCACCAAAGGGTCCAAGCAAGGGCCTTCAAAAGGGTAACATTAGAGTCTGCTGGCTTCAGTTTGTTTGTTGTGGAGGGGGCTGGAGGGAGGAGCTCTAGCTGGGGAAGGATTTTATCCTGTCCTTCCCAGACTGGCCTTGTCCTGGCGGGCACTGGGAGCGCCTCCTCTCCATCTGCGCTGTTTGCTCAGCAGAGTGGGACAGGTCCTGGCCAAGGCGAGGGCTCCTCCCAGCTCCCAGCCAGCTGCCCAGGGCTCGTTGGGTGCAAAAGGGACCCGGAACAGTGCAGGAGCTCTCCAGCAAGCCCCCAAAGTCCCCGCGCTGGGTTTGGTCTGCCACCGCCCCCGCGGTTTTACAGTATCACTTCTCCATCCCTTTGCTCACGGTGCCTCTGCCTCACAGCGAAGCTTTTCCTTCTGCCCACTCCTCCAAAATGTTTATGGGGAAAGGCACAAGAGAAACAACAACCCCCAGAGCAGACAGAGCTGCTATTCCGGGCGCAGAGCTGGGGTGGGAGCGGTGACTCAGCGCCGCAGCTCTGTCGCGCAGGAGCGTCTCCCGCCCGTGTCCCGTAGGAAGGAGCTGTTACCTCGGCTGGTACGGGGAATCTGACAGGCTGTTTGACCCCAGCACCTGCCCTGGATCACACTCGACAGGCTGTGCTGAGATCGTGTGCCATCCTGGAGCAGCGATGCCACTGGGCACACGCCTCCGTTTGCATTGCGGTTCACTCTGCTTGATCAGCCTGGGCGGCACAGCCGAGTTCCTAACTCAGAATTTCCTAACAGGAATTTCCAGTTCACTCCTGTGCCTTTCCCTGCTGCAGCGAAGGCTCCCGAGTCTCTGCAGGGATTTCTTCTGAGGGCAGCGAGGCACGGTGCTGAAGGGAAGGTTGGAAGGGTGCGAGGCAGAGAGGACCCCCCGGCAGCTCCTCTGGGATCAACCCAACCCGGGGTTTGGTGATCAGCCCACACCTCCCACACCTCTGGGATCAACCCAAACCTCCTGCTCCTCTGGGATCAACCCAACCCGGGTTTTGGGGATCAACCCACACCTCCTGCACCTCTGGGATCACCCCAAACCTCCCGCTCCTCTGGGATCAACCCAACCTGGGGTTTGGTGATCAGCCCACACCTCCCACACCTCTGGGATCAACCCAAACCTCCTGCTCCTCTGGGATCAACCCAACCCGGGTTTTGGGGATCAACCCACACCTCCTGCACCTCTGGGATCACCCCAAACCTCCCGCTCCTCTGGGATCAACCCAACCTGGGGTTTGGGGATCAACCCACACCTCCCACACCTCTGGGATCAACCCAAACCTCCTGCTCCTCTGGGATCAACCCAAACCAGACTTTTGGGATCAACCCAAACCTCCTGCTCCTCTAGGATCAACCCAAACCTCCTGCTCCTCTGGGATCAACCCAAACCAGACTTTTGGGATCAACCCAAACCTCCTGCTCCTCTAGGATCAACCCAAACCTCCTGCTCCTCTGGGATGAAGCCAAACCTCCTGCTCCTCTGGGATCAACCCAAACCTCCTGCACCTCTGGGATCACCTCAAACCTCCCGCTCCTCTGGGATCAACCCAACCTGGGGTTTGGGGATCACCCCACACCTCCTGCTCCTCTGGGATCAACCCAAACCAGACTTTTGGGATCAACCCAAACCTCCCACTCCTCTGGGAGACTGCTAACCACGGCCCAGCCATGCTACCTCCCACAGAGCCAGGACACACTGACAGCTTCAACACAAACTGAACTGTTTTCTTCATTATTTCTTTTTTTTTTTTTTTTTTTCTTAATAAGAACAGATCAGAAAATAGGAGGAGGAAAGATGTGAAGTCCCCTTGTGTGATTACCATTTGCCAGGAGCCTCCTTGCGTGGCTGTGGATAAGCCCTGGTGCCCTCGCTGCCTGTCAGCACAGATCAGCTGCAGAGCACATTCCTCATCCAGATCCTGAGGAATCCTGGGTGGAACAGAGTCCCTGCAGCTGCTGGTGCCCCCCTGGGCATGCAGCTCCTTCTGGGGCCAGGCTGCCATAGGGGAACATGAAACAACTGTCCTGGTGGAAGGCAGAGAGGAGGAACCCCAAAGAGGACTGGATAATAAGCAGAGTATCCAACTTCTGCTCAGGAGGTGCCTCGGGGCAGGGAACAGGGAAGTGCCATGGTCACAGGCTCAGGAAATGCAGGAACATCCCGCCACGGGGTGGGCAGAGCAGCCAGCCTGCCCTCAGGGGGAACATCCCCCATGGGGTGGGCAGGGGAGCCAGCCTGCCCTCAGGGGGCTCCTGCCATGTCCCTGCTCTCCCCGGGGCCCAGGGACAGCGGGGAGGGTGGCTGTGAGCTGGCACTGCCCCAGCAGATCCACTGGGACCCCTCTCCCCGTGCATCTTCTCTGGGTCACACAGAGAGGCACAGACACAGAGGCAAAGAGCAGAGGGGGCAAAGCAGAGCTTGTCCACATTGCATGGAATCGTTGGCTGTCCCAGCTCCGGATCTGAACCAAACAGAGCCCCAGGAGCTTCAGCCGGAGCTGGGATTTCAGGCACATCCCTCTGCACGCCTGCCTAGGCAGACCCCAGGTTTCTCTATTCTACAGCACTAATTATGGGATCCCACCAACTGGAATAAATCTCTCCTGGTATTTAAAGTGATTTAAAATACTCTCCTGGTAGAAAAAATAAATTTGCTTTTTGCCATTTAAGAGCTTTAAATCCTGAATGCTCTGAGGGAGGCTGAACTAAAACCACCTGCTGACCTTCAAAAGGAGTTGTCATTGTAACAGTCCTCAGAGACAGGAGGTGTAAAAATCCCTCCCATCCATTCTCACTGATTTACTGCACAGCAATGCAGAAAGCAGCCACATAAATTATTCTTGTGTCAAGTTTTTCCAAAATTTCCTGTCTTATTAGAACACTTAACAGTGTGCCAGATATAATTTAAACTCCATTAACTTATTCAAAATATTTAAATCAATCCAATATTGGCCAAAAAGTGCTTTATATTTTTCAGTGCCCAGTGATAAATTGTTCTGGGTGGATATTACAGGAAATCTCAGGTTTTGGTTGCTCTGTTTTCTGTGTCACTTGAAATGTCACCGAGTGGGAAAGCACCACGGAGCTGCTGCAGCGCTGCAGGGTGGGAGCACTCGGGAGCAGGGATGGACCTGGGGCAGGGATGGACCTGGAGCAGGAATGGAATTCTGCTGCTTGTGAGCACTGCAGCCCCCTGAATCGTGGAATTGGAATATCCCGAGCTGGAGGGACCCACGGGATCATCCCAACCCCATCCCTGCCCAGACCCCCAGCAACCCCACCCTGGGCATCCCTGGCAGCGCTGTCCAAACCATCCTGGGGCTCTGGCAGCCTCAGGGCCGTGCCCATTCCCTGGGGAGCTGTTCCAGTGCTGATCCACCCTCTGGGGAAGAGCCTTCCCTGATCTCCATCCCAAACCTGCCCTGGCCCAGCCCCAGCTGCTCCCTGGTGCTGTCCCTGTCCCAGAGCAGAGATCAAATGTTCATCTAGGTTTCACTCAACATCTCCCTGAGCTGTGGGACCTTGGGTGATCTGTCAGGGCACAGGGCCCCAGCAGCCTCATCCTCCCCTCCAGCAGCCCCCTCTGAGTCCCGAGCAGAAACCAGTGACAGTCAGGGTCCAGAGAAGTGCAGAGAGGTTCAGATGGAATGTCACTTCCTGGTTTTACCTGCTTGTCAAAATTCTGGGAGCAGACAAAGCCTCTGCAATCGATTCAACCCAAGTGTTCATTGAAATGAGCTCTGCTGTGCTTCCTGGAAAGCAAAATGCTTAGAAAAGAAAGGTTCATGACAAAGCCAGAGGGAAATGTCCCAATTCCAGAGTGGTGCCCTGGACACGGTGACGGAGCTCTGGAGCAGCCCAGAGGTGAGGGAGATGTGAAGCACCCAAAGGTGATGGAGGTGTGGAGCACCCAAAGGTGAGGGAGATGTGGAGCAATGGAGCTGTGGAGCAGCACAAAGGTGACAGAGCTGTGGAGCACCTGAAGGGGTTGGAGCTGTGGAGAATCCAAAGCTGCTGGAGCTGTGGAGCAGCCCAAAGGTGAGGGAGATGTGGAGCAGCCCAAAGGGGATGGAGCTGTGGAGCATTCGAAAGGTGAGGGAGCTGTGGAGCAGCCCAAAGATGATAGAGGTGGGGAGCAGCCAAAGGTGATGGAGCTGTGGAGCATTCCAAAGTTGCTGGAGCTGTGGAGCAGCCCAGAGGTGAGGGAGATGTGGAGCACCCAAAGGTGCTGGAGCTGTGGAGCAGCCCAGAGGTGCTGGAGATGTGGAGCAATGGAGCTGTGGAGCAGCCCAAAGGGTGGGCTTGGAGAGCCCCTGGGGGTCTCAAGGGCAGCCACACATGGCCCAGGAGGGAAGTCCCTGTGCCACACTGAATTTGTCCTCGTTTGGGCAAAATTTGGATGAGTGAGGCAAAGGAGTGGGAATCTGCCCCAGGAGCCATCAGCTCCCACCACTCCCACCATTCCTTCCAGCCCGGGCACAAACTGGGCAGTGAAAGGGAGCCCTGAGTGAGTGTGAGCATTCACGTGGGTGTCCGACACAGCTACACACAGGGAGCCTTTTCCTGCAAGAGTTCTGAGAAATGACCAAGATTCTGCAAACACGCTTTCAATATTTCACTGCAGAAAGAGGGCTAATTACATCACCTGGGTGATTTTTATATTCCTGTTAGGAACTTTGAAACGTGTGGGTAAAATTAACAACAGCCCCCAGCCTTGCCCGTGTAGCATTGCTCTGCAAATGGGAAATGCCCAGACAGCATTTCAATGAAAGCAGGAATAAAATGAGACAGGATTTATCTACTGTATTAAAATACATTATTTTTCCATCAGAAAAAGAAATATTTTAGGGATATATTCCCTGTCTGGATATTTAAAATCAACATAACAATGTAGATGACTGGCGAGAACACGGGCTGTCTCAGATGGCCTCACAGCTTTGTATTCTGTTTTCTACTTCTGCTTTTCAGCTTGTTTTTGCTTTCCCCAAATGCCAAAAAAAAAAAAACATTCACAGAAGGCAAAGTATCAGACAGTTGAGTCTGAAATAGAAAAGAGACCAAACCTACTACATTCCATCTTAAAATTAATTCCATGACAGTGAAAGGTGACAAGTTAAAACAATTATGTGATGATCAAAGGACGCCACAGACCCCCGGAGTTTGGGTTGGGGTTGGAAGGGCCCTTGCAGCCCATCCTCTCGAGGTCATCGTGGGCCTTGGGTCGTCAAAGAGACAAAGCAGTTGTTGGTTCCTGTAAAGTTGTTTATTGCAGGAATAAGGAATTGCATCAGTCTCCAAGGCAGAGAGTTCAGAGTATCAAAGTCTATGCTAAAGTATTAAAGTCTGTGCTAAAAGATTTCTGGCACAGAGTCCCGAGCAGAAACAGCAGCAGCAGCTCCCACACCTTTTTTCTTCTTCCCTTCTCTTTTCTTGTGCCCCAGTGCAGGGGTTTCTATTCATAAATCACCCAACCAGCTAGAAACACGATTCTAAAGCATTCCTCCTAAACCTATCCTGGCTTGATTCTAATGTGTGAAAGCAGTGTCAGTTCTTACCCAAAATCTACATATATAATTTTATCTATTTATGTAAATGGTTCTATCTGTTCTATCTAGAAATGCAAGCAGTGCTCTGCTGTGTTTTCATTATGTCTGGAGCTAAGGTAATTTTGTGAAAGGTAACACTGAACTTTAGGCTTTAGGGCTTTTACTAGCTACAGAGCCTCTTAAGGCACTTAAAACATATTTCTACTAACTTAAAACTAAAACATACACTTCTATTTCATGTCTGTGTGGCTTATTATATTTCAGCTTCTCTAGAGGTTCTAATTCAATCCCTGCATTCCTTTCTCTCTTCTGCTCCATGCATTCCAGCACCAGCCCATCCCACCTCTGCCACGGTGCCAGGGTGCTCCAAACCCAGCCAGCCCGGCCCTGGGCACTGCCAGGGACCCGGGGTTAAAGCAGGATCTCAGCAACTGTGGCATCTCCAAACCTGTTCATTTCCGGAGAGCACAGGCAGCATTGCTTCCCTAAGTTTTTACCTATGGAAAAGCACTTTTAAAAAAAAGTTGGGAGTGAAATTAGAGCTGCAAATCCTCATTGAAGGGTGGCCCGCTGGGAGTGCCAGCGCTGGCTTTGTGCTCTGCACATCCCCAGCACTGGAGGCTTTGTGCTAATCCACATCACTAATTGCATCACTATTATTTTGCCCAAAGTCAAACACCACGTGCAGGATTTAACTAAATGAACATTTAGGAGGATGCTTAAGCACACGAGCATCCTTCTCTTTCCCCCAGCTGAGCACAACAAAACCCCACAGAAGTGCTCGCTGTAAGTCAGTTTAATTAAAGCACGGCCAGACTGGGCTGGCAGTCCTCGGAACCTTCGCTCTGTGGGAGGAGGATGAGCCAGATGCTCCCTGAGGGAGAGTTCTCAGTGTCCCTGCCCAGCCTGTGCTGGGGGCAAGGCGTGTGGGACAGGAGGGGACGCGGCTGCCACCTGCACAGTCCCTGCTCTGCCTCTGCCCTCCTGCTCGGCTCTTCCTCCCCCCATCCTCACCTGAGCCTCTGGAGATGAAGGACGAGCCCCTCCTCCCTGTCCAGCAGGAAAACTCCAGCAAAACCCTTTAATACAGCCTTTTCTAGAGCCACACTTGTCAGGGAGGCTCGGGCTGGAGTCAGGAAAGGCTCTTCCCCAGAGGGTGGATCAGCACTGGAACAGCTCCCCAGGGAATGGGCACGGCCCCGAGGCTGCCAGAGCTCCAGGAGCCTTTGGACAGCGCTGCCAGGGATGCCCAGGGTGGGATTGTTGGGGGTCTGGGCAGGGATGGGGTTGGGATGATCCTGTGGGTCCCAGCTCAGGATATCTGGTAATTCCACACAGAACCAGTGCTCAGCAGAGCTGCCGTGTGGCACAAATCCTCAGAATTCAGGGAAATCTTTACAAATCTGGGAGAAAGCTTCAAATAATCTGGTTATTTTATTTCATCACAGAATCACAACAGGGTTTGGTTTGGGAGGGACGTTCGGATCATCCCAGGGCCACCCCTGCCATGGGCACTTTCCACTATCCCAAGGTGCTCCAAGCCAGCCTGGCCTTGGGCACTGCCAGGGAAGGAGCACAATCATTGACTCCACACATTTATTGAATAATTGCTGCTGGGCCTTTGCCCAGATGTCCTGTGGCACAGAAACCACAGGCAATACTTCACTTGCCTCTGCATCAGAATTCCTGAGGTTTTTTTGCTACTGTCTCAGCAGGACTGTCCCACTTTTCCCCCTCATTTTCCAGAAGCCCTTGGCCCCTTGCCCCTGCGAGTGCTCTGCAGACAGACGTGAGCGTCAGAAGAGGAATCCTGCCCTGCAGGGTGTGTGTGACCCTGGCACTGCCCTCCGCTGTGACCTGCTGCTGGGCCAGCACCAAGCTGAAACACAGCAGCTGCCAGCAGCCCAGACTGGATATCAAAGAGCCAAGAGGCAGATGTTTAAAGTCACATTCACAAGGCAAGCAGTTCAAATGTGGTAAAGGAGAGAAACTCTCCCCCCTCTGAGGAGGGGATGGCTTCCAAAGCCTGTGGCAGCAGCCAGGATCTGCTCTGTGCCACCCTGGGGACATGGCAAAGTGATCTGCGGAGAGAATGAACACTCTGCAAAGCTGTCACAGGGCTGACAGAATGGGAATGGAATGGAACTGGATTTTTTCACCAGTCCTGCCCCGCACGCTGCACGGGTTTTTAACAGACAAATAGCAAACACAGACAGGTTATGCTGGGAATGCCTCAATATCTGCATTTCCAGCTGCTGGCACAGCCCAGGCTCGGCTTCCTGGTGGAAAATGCCAGAAGCTGCAGCACAAAACTACTGCTGCTTCAGGAAACAGCCAATCCTGTTTGTAGGGTGCTGCTTTTCCAGATAATCCCATGGCAGAGTTGTCCTGGTACCGTCAGCACTAATGACAATTATTATCACATCTACATAGGCACTCATCTTCAGCCCAACACCTTCCACTGGAGTACCACAGCTTAGCTACCTTCCCCTCTAATTTTCATCTCATCCCCTTTCATCCTTTCCACGGGAAGGGAGAATGACAAGTTCCTTCTTTCCTCAGAACTTCATCGCAGTAATGGGAAAAATGTCAGAAATACTGGAGAAAAAGAGCTGCTGAAATGTCACACAAAGGGAAGAAGGCTCTCACGCAGGGAGTTTGTCAGAGGCTGCTATTTGGCACAAAATTGCCTCATTTCTGGCTGTCAGGTTGAGGAGCAGCGTTTCCCAGCAGAGCCAGGCCACGTGTCCGAGTCACCCTCTGTCACATCCACATTCTCTGAAAAATCCCCTTGCCCAGGATTTTTCTCCTGGGAAGCTGAGAAGCCTCCAAGAAAAGGAAAACAATAATTATCTGATTTGCTTCTCCTGTGTTTTGCTGGTCTGGAATGTGTCTGGAGATTGTTTACCCACAGGTGATTGTTCCATTGCATTCTGCTGGGAGTTGTTTTCACTCTTTGGCCAGTCAGGGCCAAGCTGTGTCAGGCTCTGGAGAGAGTCACGAGTTTCATTATATCTTTTACCCTTCTGTCTGTATCCTTTCTGTATTCTTTAGTATATTATATTATATTATATTATATTATATTATATTATATTATATTATATTATATTATATTATATTATATTATATTATAATGTAATATGATATAAGATAATATGATGTGATGTGATGAGATGTGATGTGATGTGATGTGATATGATATGATATGATATCATATCATATCATATCATATCATATCATATCATATCATATAAGCCTTCTAAGACCATGGAGTCAGGTTCATCATTCCTTCCCTTGACGGGGTCTCAGAAAATACCACAACCCAGAACATGGGAATTGGGGGAAATAATGGGAGAACCAGCCCTGCTGCTTCCCAGAGAGCCTGGGGAAACAGCTCAGCCCCGGAGCGGGCAGGGGGTGCCCGCAGAACTGTGCTCCTTCCTCCCAAAATCGGTGGGGTGAGAATGCAGGTAAGAATGTGTGCAAAGGCTCTGTGGGTAACTGTCTCTATAAACCTGGATGATAAACCCCAGAATGAGCAGGTTGAGAGTGGTGCTCACATTTGTCCTGGCGTTAGGGCTGCGGGCTGGAATGGGAGATGAGGAGGCAGCTCCAGGGCTGGGAGGCTGCAGAGGAAAATCAGGTGAAGCTCACGACCCTCTGGAGCTGCTCCTTTGGTTCCATTGCAGCAAATGCTATCCATGTTGTTCCTCTCATTTTATTTAACTGGAAGAGAACTGATAAGAGGCAAAAATGCTCTGGATACCCGTGAGCTCCAAAAAGAAATAAACTGGACATTCCCACGCAGTGAAAGCTGGGATTTCTTCCTGGTCGGGGCAGGATCCTGCTTTCTGCACTGGTAACTCCTCCTGGGCAGCTGAGAGGCTCTGGCTCTCCTCTGTGGAACACAGCTGTTGTGTTTGGGCACAGAGCAGCTGCGCCTGCTGCTTTGATGTTGTGTTCCCCTGCCAGGCAGCTCCAGCTCAGGATACACAGAAAATGAACAATCTCGTTACTTAGGGCTGCAGATCTCAGACATCTCCACGGAGGGCTGCATTTCTGCATCCTATGGAACGCCCAAAATCAGGGATTTCCAACCCCACTGTCACCCACCCCTTCTGCTTCTGTCCAACCTCCACCCAAGGGTCCCATCACCCTCCCTCACTGAGCACCCCCGACCTCCTGGGAGCAGCTTCATCCTTACAACAGCATCCCAGGGGCTTTGCAAAATTTCGGGAGCAAATGGAAGAGGAATCAGAAAAAGTATTAGAATCATAGCATATCCTGAGTTGGAAGGCACCCACAAGGATTATCGAGTCCAACTCGTAGAAGTTCTTTTCAGCAGCCCAGATATTGCTTAAAGATTCTTTATTAGAGAGAAAAGATTAATTTTTTTTCCCCCCAAAGGAAGCTGGAAGTATCACAGAGGAGGAATAAACCCAAAGTCAGTGTTCCTGAAAGGCAAGAAGAGCGCTGTGAAAAAACCAGCAATATAGAGAGCTCTGAAAAAAAGGGACATTCTGTTCAAGAAATAAAAAGATAAAATTCCATGAATTTTCACAGGATGAGCAAAGCCCTAATAGCACATCCAAAAACTGGTTTAGGAACTAAAGGTACAGCATGTGCTTTAGCAGCGCTTTGTAATCGAAGCTTCCCTGAGAGCGAATCAGCCTGATCTGAGCCCAGGAAGGCAGGAGGAGCCAGAAGAGATGCTGTGAGCTCCCTGCCAGCCTGTGCCCGGGGGGATAACCCCTCCTGCCCCAGGGCTGTCCACCTGCACAGCCCTGGAGCAGGGCTGGGAGGGGATGGAAAGCCTGGTGAGAGCAGGGAGCTGACACCATTGAGCCACTCTTCCCTGGGTCCTGATCCTGGATTGGGACACCTGATGGACTCACGAGCATTATTCACCTGCAGCCATTGCACTCTTTGTGTTTTCAGCAGGAAAGCAGGAGCTCACAGGGCCCCAGGCTGACAGAGCTCCTCTGTTCTCCCCAGTCGTCCCAGAGGAGAGCTTCCCCCCAGCAGTCCGGGGTGTCCCAGAGGAGAGCCTTCCATCCATGGCCTTCCATCCATGGCTCTGGGGTGTCCCAGAGGAGAGCCTTCTATCCATGGCCTTCCATCCATGGCTCTGGGGTGTTCCAGAGGAGAGCCTTCCATCCATGAGCCTGGGGTGTCCCAGAGGAGAGCCTTCCATCCATGGCCTTCCATCCATGGCTCTGGGTGTTCCAGAGGAGAACCTTCCATCCATGGCCTTCCATCCATGGCTCTGGGGTGTCCCAGAGGAGAGCCTTCCATCCATGGCTCTGGGGTGTCCCAGAGGAGAGCCTTCCATCCATGGCTCTGGGATGTTCCAGAGGAGAGCCTTCCATCCATGGCTCTGGGTGTTCCAGAGGAGAGCCTTCCATCCATGGCCTTCCATACATGGCTCTGGGGTGTCCCAGAGGAGAGCTTTCCATCCATGAGTCTGGGATGTTCCCAAGGACAGATTTCCCTCCATGAGTCTGGGACATTCCCAAGGACAGATTTCCGTCCATGAGTCTGGGGTGTTCCCAAGGACAGCTTTCCACCCATCATTCTGGGATATTCCCAAGGACAGCTTTCCAGGCAGCAGCCTGAGGTGTCCCCAGGCCGTTGGTGAGCCCTTTTCCTGCTGCAGGAATACCTTGCTTGGGAAGCAGGAGTGCTGTGAGGACCCAAAGCTGCTGGAAGGGCTGCAGGAGTGCAGCAGAATGTGCCCATGTGTACATCCACCCTCTCTCCCACAGACCTCCCTTCTTCCCTTCTCCCAAGGATAGAATTCCCAGGAATCTCTGCACGTTAAGCTGTTAAGCTGTTGGTTTTCCTTTTCCTAAAAGTCTGTGGAAATCCATGGCTGAGCAGAGCTCAAACAGGGAGAGTATTTTCCAGCTTCTCACTGAGTGAGGTGTGACTCTAGTAGGTGATCCACCTCCATATTCCTTGCTTTCTCCTTGGTTTGTTCCTTGCTTTCTCCTTGTTTTTTTCCTGTATTTTCGGGGCAAGCCAATCCTGCAGCTGGGTGCCCCCCGTGCTGGCTGCCAGTGCTGCCCTGAGCCAGCTGGGACTGTTTGTGTGCAGAGGGGTGAGAGCAGCAGGGAGCCACCCCAGGGATATTCTGAAATTTGGGCTGGTTGGGCACAGTTTTGCCATTTTTCCCACTGATGAGCTGGAAAAAACAAGGGATGTCCATGCTCCAGACCTCCTGTGAGGCCTGCTGTGGCCAAGCAGCCACAAACTTCTGCCTTTCCAGAGCTGCTCCATGGGAATGGGTGCTCCTGGAAGTCCCAGAGCAGGGTGAGGGGCAGCACAGCGTCCCAGGCGTGCCTCACCTGCCCTGCCAGCCCCAGCTGAGCAGCAGCTGCTGCAGTCCAAGTGTGCTGGTCAGAGACATGCCATGTCCTGGAAACCAGCCCTCGTTTTTAAAGGAATGCCCTTGCATTTAAAAAGGGTTTTAAATGGGGGCAAAGAAGAAACAGAAAAATGATCTCAGAAGCAGCTCCTGAAAACCTGAACTAGCACTTCCCATTCCAGATGTTCTCCCAGCTCCCAGGTCCAACCACAGTCACAGAAGAGAAGTTAAAGCTTCTCCTGCTCTTCCTTTTTGGAGCTCTCCCGACCCTCGTTGCTGAGATGTTAACACCTTTTAATTTACACTAATCTATTCCCCATCACGGCCCACTGGGCTGGTTTCAGCACCAGAGAATCCCTCCGTTTCCTCAGTTCTGCTCCCTCTTTAGTGCTTGTTCCAGTGGAGAGTTTACAGAGAGGAAACACATCTTCTCTTTGCTTTTCCTGTCCTTTGCCAGACCTTTCCCTGTCCCAGGGTCCCTGGGACAGCCCCTGGGGCTCACCAGCTGGGCTCTGGCACCTCAGTGACTGTGGTTACACAAGACAGGCCCTGGCACAGGTGCCCAGAGCAGCCCCTGGATCCCTGGCAGTGCCCAAAGCCAGGCTGGACACTGGGGCTGGAGCACCTGGGACAGTGGGAGGTGTCCCTGCCACGGAAGGGGTGGAGAATGAGAGATCTTGAAGGTTCATTGCAACCCAAAGGAATCTGGGATTCTGTGATTTTAAGGCTGTGCTTGACTTCCACTGTTCCAAACTGAGGCTTTTCCATGCCCAGCTCACTGCCGGAGATGCTCAGCATGGTGAAAATCTTGCCCTGCTGTCACAAGATTCCAGGTTCAGTGCTGGAGTCCCTCGCCCAGGACATTTCAGGCAAGGCTGGGGTGTCATTTCAACTCTGGAGTGCTTGGCTGAGCTCAGCCTTGGCTCTGAGCACTGCCAGACACTTGTCTCTGATGGTTTGCCAGTGACTGATAAACCAGGAAATGCCAGAAACATGAAAGCTCTATGGGAGAAAGGAGCTTTAGTGAGTTTTGCCTTTTTTCCCTTCTTTTTCCTAGATGACAGGATGAAAACACAGGATGAGGAGTAATGTGAGAACTGGTGGCCTGATCTGCTGCTGCCTTCGCAGCATCCCTTTTATCTGAAGAGCTCCTGCAAGAGCTGATGCAGCTGCCCTGATGAAATGTGAGGAGAGCACAGCTTCTCCCCGTGCTCCCGAGGAACATCACAAGAATTCAAAGCGATCAGGAGGATGAAAAGGGCACACAATGATATTTACTGCTCGTGTTCTTTAAAGAGCACAGGTGAGGCTGGCCTGCAGCCCAAGCAGAGCCCACCCTGCCCTGCCCTGCACAGCTCCAGGAACGTGTCCCTGTGCTCTGGCAGGGAGCTGAGGGAGCAGGGCTGACCTTGGGGCTGCACTTTGGGATTTCTGACTGCTTTTGGGGTGGGGACCACCGAGGGACTCCACGCGGAACCCACCAGGGCCTGGCTGCAAGTTCCCTTCTTGATTCACGTGGCTCTTTTAATTTGGGTAAAAAGTTTTCTAGAGTGGTTTCGTGCCATGGCAGGGACACCTCCCACTGCCCCAGGGTGTCCCAGTGTCCAGCCTGGCCTTGGGCTCTGCCAGGGATCCAGGGGCAGCCCCAGCTGCTCTGGCAATCCCAGCCCAGCCAGGAATTCCCAGTTCCCAACATCCCATCCATCCCTGTTTTCTGAAAAATCTCTATTTAATATATTTTCTATGTTCTTTTATACAGAGAGGAAAAAATCTTTTGCTGTTTCACTGCTTGAGATGAGGATCAGTCTCCCAGAAACTGGTGTTCATTTTACAGCCTGTGTCTGATTTATCCCCCTGGGATAAGGGCAGGATTCATTTGGGAAACTTGGGGCTCAGGGGTGTGCAGTTGGAAATATTTTTATTATTTTTATGAACATTGAGTGTTTTTCCTTTATAATTCCTCAACAGGTAAAATTTGAGGTGTCTCCATAGGAAAGGAGGTTGAATGTATGTGATTTTGGGGGAATTTGAGCCAGAAACGTGGCAGTGGTGGGTCAGGTAAATCATCCCATGGTCATTATAGAACGGGCTGGGCTGGGTTAAACCCCACCCAGAGCCAGCCCTGCCATGGCAGGGACACCTCCCACTGTCCCAGGGTGTCCCAGTGTCCAGCCTGGCCTTGGGCACTGCCAGGGATCCAGGGGCAGCCCCAGCTGCTCTGGCAATCCCAGCCCAGCCAGGAATTCCCAGTTCCCAATCTCCCATCCATCCCTGCCCTCTGGCACTGGGAGCCATTCCCTGGTCCCTCCATGCCTTGTCCCCAGCCTTCCATAAGAGCAGAGCCCTTTTCTCTCCTGTGCTGACCAACACAAACCCAAACCCCAGCCTGTGACGGGAACACAGGCACAAATCCAGGATGGGCTTCCCAAGAGCCCAAACCTCACCCCAGCTGGAGGCAGGGACGTTGCTCGTGACACACAGGGATTCTCAGCAGCAAGTTCCTGTGGTTGTGATATTTTATGAAAATCCCTTTGCTAGGATTTTCTTCTCCTGAGAAGCTGAAGGGCCTCAGCTTCAAGTGTGAACAATTTGTGATCTGCTGCTGTGGGATGCAGCAGGTGCTTCCTCCATTGCTCAGTGTGGGATGTTTCTGCTTGGTGGCCAATCCAGGAGGCAGCAGCTCTCGGACTCTCTGGGAGTCACAGAACTTTGTTGTTCATTCCTTTCTATTCCTGTCTCGCCTTCTGATGATTCTTTCTCTCTGTTCTTTGTAGTATAGTTATAGTGTGGTCTTTTTAATGTAATATATCTCATCATATAATAAACCAGCCTTCTGAAATGGAGTCAGGATCTCTCCTTCCCTTCACCAAGTCCTGACTGCCCTGAAGACCCACGGCAATAAGTTCCAGCCCAGCAAGGGTAGGTGGGAAGGGCAGAGGGAAAACCAGCTCCTCTCTGAAGCCACCAGCAGCCCTGAACCACCACAGCCACTGCAGGATGGAGGAGAGGGCCTCAGGAGCCCTAGCACAGGAGATGCTCTCTGGGAAGTGCAGCTTGATTCCTCCTAGGCACCAAGGGCTCTGTCTCTGAAGAAAGGGTTAATGGATGTTGCCTTAATTAGTGCAATGTGAATGAACAACATTTTTGTGAGCTTGAGGGTAAATTAAGACAACGTTTAGTTCTGCTTCTTATTAGCTCTGCATAAATTCTCCCAGGAGCTTAATTAGCTCTGTCACAGCAAACAGCGCCTGGTTTCCACCAGGGATGTCCCTGTTCCCAGATACTGCCCTGCCAGGGACCCAGGGAATGGCCCTGAGCCCAGCTCCTGCCCTTCCAGGAGCCCAGGGAATGTCCCTGAGCCCAGGGAATGCCCCTGTTCCCAGCTCCTGTCCTTCCAGGAGCCCAGAGAATGTCCCTGTTCTCAGGGAATGTCCCTGTTCCCAGCTCCTGCTCCTCCAGGGACACAGGGAATGTCTCTGTTCCCAGATCCTGAGGTTTTTGAGTTCCTTCCAACCCGAACCATCCAGGGATTCTGTGGATGGCCACATCTGCCCCCACTCAGCAGGTTCTCCTTACAGGGAGAAGAAACCCCACTGCTGCTGGGCCTGCTGCTCCTGCTCTGTTAGAGGTTCACTCCCCAAGCAGAATGTGGGTTCTGCCATTTTCCGAAGTTCTCCTGCTCACAGGCAGCCCTGAACACAGCACACCCCAATCTGATCCCCCTGCCAGCCCCAGGGGCCACCCCAGCCCCTGCTCTGCTGACCTGGGTACTCAGCCAGCCTTGATGTGCTTGGGGCCTCAGAACAGATACACCCACACCAACACCATCCCTGGAGCTGTTCATCTCACCCAACACCTCTCCTGGAGCTGTTCCCCTCATTCACACCATCCCTGGAGCTGTTCACCTCACTCACACCACCCCTGGAGCTGTTCACTCACTCACACCATCCCTGGATTTGTTCACTCACTCACACCACCCCTGGAGCTGTTCACCTCACTCACACCATCCCAGGAGCTGTTCACCTCCCCAACACCATCCCAGGAGCTGTTCACCTCACTCACACCATCCCTGGATCTGTTCACTCACTCACACCACCCCTGGAGCTGTTCATCTCACCCAACACCATCCCTGGAGCTGTTCACTCACTCACACCATCCCTGAGCTGTTCACTCACTCACACCACCCCTGAGCTGTTCACCTCACTCACACCACCCCTGGAGCTGTTCCCCTCACTCACACCATCCCAGGAGCTGTTCACCTCACTCACACCACCCCTGGAGCTGTTCACCTCACTCACACCATCCCTGAGCTGTTCACTCACTCACACCATCCCAGGAGCTGTTCACTCACTCACACCATCCCCGGAGCTGTTCACTCACTCACACCATCCCCGGAGCTGTTCCCCTCACTCACACCACCCCTGGAGCTGTTCACCTCACTCACACCACCCCTGGAACTGTTCACCTCTCCAGCACCACCCCTGGAGCTGTTCCCCTCACTCACACCATCCCTGGAGCTGTTCACCTCACTCACACCATCCCTGAGCTGTTCACTCACTCACACCATCCCTGGAGCTGTTCACCTCACTCACACTATCCCTGGAGCTGTTCCTCTCCCCAGCACCACCCCTGGAGCTGTTTGCTCGTCCCAGCCCCTCCAAGGAGAGCAGCCCAGCCCTGCCCAGCCCCGGCACTGTCCCTGGCGCTCTCCTGCCCGCAGGCTGTGCCAGGGAGGTGCAGGGGCAGCGCAGGCCCAGCAGTGCTGCTCGGGCCCCCATCCCCAGCAGGGCTCTCCCTGGACTCCGGCCAGCACTTTTCCTGCCCCTTGGAGCAGTGAAGCTCCTTCTGCTGAGCTGCTCTTGGCCACTCCTCGCACAGCCTGCTCTGTACTTTTCACTTTGCCTCAATTTGAGAGATTCAGCCTTTTTGTCACTCGTCCTTTTCATCCTGAAGTGCTCTTTAACTTCAAATCACTTGTTCCACACAAAGGTATGTTTTTTGTGCATCATCCGTGAAAAGTGACATCCTGGGCACCGTGACCTCTGGTATTCCTGGAATTCTCCGAGTAAATGGCAGCATCTCTCCCTCCTAACCAGCAATCACCACCACGCAGAAATTTTATAATGCAGAGCTTTCCCTCTCAAGAGGAACAGCCGTATATTTGGTAAAACTTGTCTCTGTACATTAATTATCTTTAGAGATTTGTTCCAAAACACAGGTAGTAATTTTTGTGTTTTAACATTTATCATTCTGTGGAAAGCACGTCATTATGCCAGGAGGAACTCAATTCACAGGTAATTTTTTTTTTCCCCTATGTTTTTGTGTAGAACTTCTAGAACTTTTAATCTGAAGGGGGAAAAAAAAGTTAAATACATATAGAGCCAGAAATGAGAGCACTTTAGCTCAAAAAATACCAGGTGAGCCACGGACTGATCATGAGGGGTGACCACGCCGATCTCCACGCTGGAGGGTGCTGGTTCCCCCTGCAGCTCCCACTGCCCATGCTGGCCCAGAGCCCTGCTCAGAACCTTCTGGAAAGAGCCCTGCTGGGCAGGATTGGGAGCCCCCAGCTCTCCCAGTGTCCCACCCCCTTCAGACCCCCACCCAGGGAGGCCATGGCACGCTCAGCCAGGGCTCTCCTGATGCCACAGCACCCGGGCTCTCCTTTGGAGACAGGCTGGGCTGGGGGAAGGTGTCCATGGAGGGCTGGAGCTGGGGCACCTTTAGGGTCCCTTCCAGCCCAAGCCATCCTGGAGCCTGTGATGGTGGCACAGGCTCAGGAGCTGCAGTAGATCCTGGCTCCAGCAACTTCTGTCCCAGCAGCTCCATCCCTGCACAGCTCTGGGGCCCTGCTGGGCTGGGCTGAGGAGAGCTCAGCCCTGAGCCCTGAGCTTGGGGACAGCACCAGGGGTGACCTGTGGGGAGCTCGGGGACAGCACCAGGTGTGACCTGTGGGGACAGCACCAAGTGTGAGACATGGGGACAGCACCAGGTGTGACCCATGGGGAGCTCAGGGACAGCACCAGGTGTGACCTGTGGGGACAGCGAGGCCGGAGCCAGCCAGAGCTGGGGACACTCAGCTGCCAGCAGGGCTGCTCCTCTCCTCCAGGCTGGGAGCACAAAGAGCTTTTGTCAGCAGCTCGGAACAGCAGCAGCACCCCAGGAACACAACACTCCTGCTCTCTGAAGGGCCCCTGCCCTAGAGTGCTCTCCCAGCCGGATTTCTCCAGAGTCTGATTAAAGTCATCATTTGCCACTGAAAATGTCATAAAATATTTATGACACAGATGATATTTAAAGATCACTGTAGAACATTTCTAATAACTGATGTAATTCAGTGGAAGCAGCCTAAATTGACACACTCAGAAAAAGGAAAGAATGGAGCAAAGTAACACTCCAACGACTCTGCTAATTAGTTATCCCCAGCTCCTGGGGCAGGAATCACATCTGCCTGCTTGGAGCACTCTCATCCTGCCCGGCAGAGCAGGTGTGCCAGGGGCTGCAGCTGGGGCCCGGCCTGGCAGGGATGCTGCAGGCCCAGGGTGCTCCCTGATGGTGCAGACCCACACTGCAGACCCATGCTATGGGCCCATGGTGCTCCCTGATGGTGCAGACCCACACTGCAGGCCCATGCTACGGGCCCATGGTGCTCCCTGATGGTGCAGACCCATGCTGAAGGCCCATGCTACGGGCCCATGGTGCTCCCTGATGGTGCAGGCCCTCGGTGCTCACCAATGGTGCAGACCCACGCTGCAAGCCCATGCTGCAGGCCCTCGGTGCTCCCTGATGCTGCAAGCCCATGCTGCAGGCTCATGGTGCAGACCTGTGCTGCCAACCCATGCTGCTCACTGATTCTGCAAGCTCATGGTGCTCCCTGGTGCTGCAGGCCCATGCTGCAGACCCATGCTGCTCACCGATGGTGCAGGCCCACGCTGCAAACCAATGCTGCAGGCTCATGGTGCAGACCTGTGCTGCAGGCCCATGCTGCTCACCGATGGTGCAGACCTGCACTGCAGGCCCATGCTGCAGGCCCACGGTGTTCCCCAATGCAGGCCCACACTGCAGACCAATGCTGCTCACCGATGGTGCAGACCCACATTGCAGACCAATAGCGCAGACCTGCACTGCAGGCCCGTGGTGCTCCCTGATGGTGCAGGCCCATGCTGCAGGCCCACAGTGTTCCCCAATGCAGGCCCACACTGCAGACCAATGGTGGTCACTGATGGTGCAGACCGGTGCTGCGAGCCTACCCTGCAGACCCATGCTGCAGACCCACACTGCAGGCTCCCATTGCTCCTCAGTGCTACAAACCCACACTGCAGGCCCATGCTGCAGGCCCACGGTGCTCACTGATGCTGCAGGCCCACAGTGCTCACTGATGCTGCAGACCCACGCTGCAGGCCCAGACTGCAGGCCCACACTGCTCATTGATGCTGCAGGCCCATGCTGCAGGCCCACGGTGCTCACTGATGCTGCAGGCCCATGCTGCAGGCTCCCATTGCTCCCCAATGCTGCAGACCCACACTGCTCCCCATTGGAAGCCGTTGGGACACAGGAATGGGCCCCAGCCACGCCAGCACAGCCCATGGGGCACAGAGAGAGCAGAAGGGGCTGCAGCAGCAGGGCCAGCTCTGCTTCCCCATGAATGCCCTGGGAAGGACCTGCTGGCAGCACCTGGCCCAGCTCTGCTTCCCCACGGATGCCCCGGAGCAGCAGGGATGTAGCCGTGGTGGGGCTGTTGGAGCTGCCCCTCCTGAGGGTCTTGGGGGAGCTGCTGAGAACTGACCCCCCCCCAACCTGGGCTCACCCAGGGCCGTGGGATTCTCCCCTGTTTGTGTGTTCCACCTAAACCACATCTGTTCATGGGCTGGTGGCTCCACCACGCTGCCTAATCCAGCTGGAATTCCTCCAGAGTTTTGGCCTCCTAAGGTAATAAAAGATTAAAGGAGGGAGAAAGAGAAAGCTCTTTTTCCCTAATTTTAGATGCACAGCCAGATCACAACCTGCCTCCTACTATGAGATGTGGCAGCAGCTCTCTGGCCACAGAGAGCAGCACACAACTTTCCCTGGCATCCTTCCTGGGGAAGGCTGTGAGAAGATCAGAGAAAAGAATGAGAAACAATCCTCATCTTCACTGGCTGCACCTGTTGTTGTGCACATGTGGAATGTTTATGGAGGATTGTTTACCAAAGAGCGGTTTCTTAATTAGCCAATGGTGATGGTGTTTGGCTTCAAGGACCAATTGGGTCCACTGGTGTTGGACTGTCTGTAAGGGTGATGGGTTTATTAATAAGCACAGTATAATAAACTGATCGATCAGCCTTCTGGAATCATGGAGTCAATGATTTTACCCCTTTGGGAACACCTGGTTGTGACAATGAGAAACAAGGAACAGCCCTCCATCTTCTGACAACACAAAATCCCTTCTCAGCCCCCTGCCCCTCCACACCTCCCTTAGGGACCCTGCCTGTCCCCAGTGCTGCTCACCTCAAACAGAGCCCCAGGAAGGTTATTTTCCATCTCTTGCCTCCGCTATTGCTTTCCAGATAGGAAACCAGTCAGCTCAGCTTCAACAACTGATCAGAGACTCCCTAAGGTTGGAAAATCCCTCCAAGACTGAGCCCAACTGTTCCCCCTGCCGAGGCCACCACTGAGCCATGTCCCCAGGTGCCACATCCCCACGGCTTTACACCCCTGCAGAGATGGGGATGGTGAGCTGGAGCCTGCAGAGCTCTGGTGCCCACCAAGTGCTGCTGGCATCTCACCCCACACTGTTCCTCCCCCTGGCCACGCTGGAGCTGGGTCCCTCCAGTGCCCGAGAGATCCGGGGGTCAGACCCAGGACCAAGGAGTCTAAACCTCTGTAAGTCTCAGCATCTGTTGGAGTGATCTCCCACGTTTTCTCTGGGATGCAAGAGGATAATGGGCTCTGAAGATGTGGCTGGGGCAGCCTGTGTCCCTTGTCACTGTCATATTTTCTGGCAAAATCCCCTTGCCTGGGATTTCCTCCTGGGAAGCTGAGAAGCCTCAGCTTCTCCTGTGTTTGCTGCTTTGGAATGTGGTTGGAATTTGTTTATCCAACATGTGAGTTGTTTTTACCTGATGACCAATCACGGTCCAGCTGTGTGGGTCTCTGGAAGAGGAGTCAGGAGTTTTCATGATCATTCTTGTTAAGCCTTCTGTCTGTATCCTTTCTCTATTCTTTGGTATAGTTTAGTACAGCATTCTTTTATATAATATAATATCATAAAATAACAAATGAGCCTTCCAAGAACATGGAGTCAGATTTCTCAATCCCTCCTTTGTTCTGTGGATCCTGCAAACTCAACATCCCCTCTGGCATAGCTCTGCTCTCAGGGAGCTTCCAGTGGCTCAACCCAGGCGAGGCAAAACCCTGAACCTTGCAGAATGGGAAACATTTTGTGACAACCGCTCAGAAAAGCCACCCAAACCCAAGCCCGCTTTTACATTGTTCAGTGTGTGAAGACCTGGAGGAAAACTTTGCAAAATGCCACTCCTGTCTCACAGAAGTGCTTCCTCGAACAGGAAAACTGCTCGTTTCTCATTTGGGGTTTAATACACTCTTCACTCCTGGTTTCTCTCACGATACATAAAGCTTTTCCCTTAACTTGGAGCCACAGAAATTGTTGCATCACTGCTGATAAAGCCAGATGCTCACAGTTATTCAGGATAAAGTGTCTTTTTAATAGCTGGCATCATTAACTACCGACAGTTCAAAATCCAGAAGAGCTGTAATAGTAATAAATTGTGCAGGAAAAGCAGGCAATTGATATAACTGCTTCCAAAGTAGTGAGGCAAAGGAAAATGGGCTTTGAGAGCACTGAGTGAGTCACAGTACATCATCCCTGGGCTCAGAAAAACACTGGGTTTAGTCACTGGGAGGGAACACACACTTGCAGGGGCAGCTAGAAAGGATTCCTGTCACTCCCCCGAGGACTGGCACAGCCAGAGGGAGCCTGGTTATTCCCTGCTGCACCCAGCCCGGGGCTCCAGCAGGGCTGCCTTCCCAAACGGGAACAGCAGCTCCGCACCAAGCAGAGCTACCCCAAAGCCTGCCCTGAGCAGAGGCACCCCCCACACCACATCCCCAAACCCCACCCCAAACAGAGCCACCCCCACACGACATCCCCAAAGCCTGCCCCAAACAGAGCCACCCCCACACGACATCCCCAAAGCCTGCCCCAAACAGAGCCACCCCCACACGACATCCCCAAAGCCTGCCCCAAGCACAGCGCCATCCCCACTGCATCCCCAAAGCCTGCCCTGAGCAGAGGCACCCCCACACCACATCCCCAAAGCCTGCCCCGAGCAGAAATATCCCCACACTGCATCCCCAAAGCCTGCCCCAAACAGAGCCACACCACATCCCCAAAGCCTGCCCTGAGCAGAGCCACCCCCACACCACATCCCCAAAGCCTGCCCCAAGCAGAGCCACCCCCACACCACATCCCCAAAGCCTGCCCCAAGCAGAGCCACCCCCACACCACATCCCCAAAGCCTGCCCCAAGCAGAGCCACCCCCACACCACATCTCCAAAGCCTGCCCCAAACAGAGCCACCCCCACACCACATCCCCAAAGCCTGCCCCAAACAGAGCCACCCCCACACCGCATCCCCCAAGCCCTGCCCCAAGCAGAAATATCCCCACACCGCATCCCCAAAGCCTGCCCCGAGTACAGCGCCATCCCCACTACATCCCCAAAGCCTGCCCTGAGCAGTGGTACCCCCACACCACATCCCCCAAACCTTGCCCCAAACAGAGCCATCCCCACACCACATCCCCCAGCCCCTGCCCTCCAGCTCCAGAGGGATGCTCTGCCTCCAGCTCCCTCATGGCTGGGCGTGCCCAGGTTTTCCCTGGATTTGGTCAGCTTCAAGTGAAGCCACCGAATGTCCTCCCACCTTCACCAGCTTCTCCAAGGATCCACCTGTGACAAACCAACGCACACGAGCTTTGGCCCGTTCTGTTTATAGGACTGGAGCTCAAGGGTTTGTCCTGGCACATCCCAGCACCTTCCCTCATCCCTGGGCACTGCTGGACAAGGAGCTCTGGTGCTGCTGGGGGCACTGCTCCACCCTGGCCACCCCAGCCCCCATCAGGCAGCCCCAGCACGCACCCCTCGGGTGCTCCCAAAGGGCACTGCCACAGCCACAGCTCCACACCGACGTTCAGACTGCAGCTGTGGGACAATTCCCTGTGCAGGACACTCAGAGGGCCCCAGCTGAGCATCAGACTCACAGAGTAACATGAAAATCCCCATTCTGCCGCTGCCTCCCCGGTGCACCCCAGGAAACACCCCGGTCCATGCCCTCCACGGGCTCTTTAGGGAGCTGGAGGGGGCAGAAACATCCTCCACAGCCCCTCAGGCTGTGCAAACCCCTCAGCCTCTCCTCACTCCTTCCTGGGCTCCATCTCCTTTCTCCCAGGATTTATTTTTGGGGGATGAGGAGATCTGGAACACGACTGAATTGTCCCAACTTCTTTCGGAGAGATACTCAATTACAGCTCCTTTTTGTCCCTGTACATACCAGAAAAAAGGCAAAGAGGAAGAGGGTCTGATGAAATCATCTCAGGGCTGCACCACAGGTACCCCAGAGGAGGACACGGCCCACTGAACCCTGTCTGAGGATTGGGCTGTCGTGGAACGAGGAGCTCCTGATCAGCTGGTGTTGTTTGGCAGCAGAGAAGTGCCTTTGATGCTCTTGGAAGCCTTTCCCATCCTGGGTGATTCTGTGATTACAGAGCAGAGGCTGGGCTGTCCCACCCGCACCGAGAACCGGAGCCCATGGAGGCTGGGGGGTCACAGACCCCTCCTGCAGGGCTCCCTCAGGCCGGAGCAGCACCAGGGAGCTGGGAAGTGTCCCCAGGAAGCCTCTTCTGGCCATCCTCCCCATGAAACTTCCAGCCCAGAAATGCAAATAGGAGATGCCACTTGAATTCACTCTTTCCTCAGGAAAAGGTGAAAAACCCAGGAAGTATCACGGTGCCAGAGAACCCCAGCTCACGGTTTTCACTTCACCTCCTAATTTGTTGTTTCGAGGAAGATCAATGCTGGGGATGTCTGTCAAAGTTATGGATGTGCTACTATTTGCAAATCGGCTCAGAACATTCGCAGTCCCGGGAGAGATCTCCGTGCCAAGTTTACTCATTTTCCTCACTGACACAGACAGCACGAGAGCTCCTTCCCAAGATCTGCCTGCCAGGCTGACAGTGCCAATGAAATCCCTCATGGGCAAGAGCAGCCCTGGCTGCTGGGAAAGCAAATTAAACTGGGGGCTTGCCCCTTGTGTGTCCTTCCCCTCCAAATGAGCAGGCAGAGGCAACAACCCTCCCTGGGGAATGGATGGTAGTGGCCTTGTGCCCAGGCCACCAGGGGCAGTGGCAGGGCTGGGCTTTGAGGTCCCTTCCAACCCAAACCAGCCTGGGACTCTGCCCCAGCACAACCTGTGCTTAACCCCAGGCGATGCCATCGTGTCCTGACTGTCGCGGGGACTTGGTGACACAGAAACAGTGCCTGGCTGCTCTCATTCTGCCCTTGCTGAGCAGAGGAGCCGGTGCTGGAGCAGGGCAGGGTGAGACTCAGTGTTCACAGAAACAATGCCTCTCACACTGCTCTTGCTGAGCAGAGGAGCTGGTGCTGGAGCAGGGCAGGATGAGACTCGGGGTGCTCACAGAAACCTCCCCTAGCCAGACTTTGTGACTGAGCTACAGCACTCCTGAACTTCCCCGGAGCAAACTGAGACAGCACAGGGCTGCTTTGCACAAGGACCAGTCGGGGGGTTTAGAGAAAACATCAGCTCATTCCCTGCTCCTTCTGGGGCTTGGAATCCATGTCCTCTGCAGGCTGGATCGCCTCTCTTCTGAGGAAGGGGGAGTATGAGGCTATTCCCATCTGCCAGGACCACGCTGAGGCTGCAGAGCCACCCGAGCTGTTCTGTGGCTGCAGAAGCCACAGGCTCAGCACATGAACTCCACAGACAGCCAGAGAAGAGGCCTGGGGCACTGCCAGCACCCACGGAAGTGACAAATAATGTGTTTAGCTTTGAAGGAGCTCCAACCTTACACGTTCCAGAAGCACAGTAGAAAGAAAACTAGAATCCCAGAACTGGGATGGAAGGAACATTAAATCCCACCCAGTGCCAGCCCTGCCATGGCAGGGACACCTCCCACTGTCCCAGGCTGCTCCAAGCCCCCTGGGCACTGCCAGGGATCCAGGGGCAGCCCCAGCTGCTCTGGGCGTCTGTGCCAGGCCTGCCCACCCTCCCAGGGGAGAAAATAAAATAGCACCCAAAGAGTTGTGCTGCTGCTTGGCCTCCCAGGTAGCTCACACTGGGTACAGTGGGGCTATTTTATGTCTCAGCACCAAGCCTCTCCCTGCGCGGTGCTGTGCTCCAGGAACACAGTGACTCAGTTGCTTATGTCAGCTCGTCTGTCTCATTTGCAGGGGTATTTTTGCCATTCAAATTCCAGGGTTACATAACTTGGGCTTGCACCAGGGCCCCTGGGCACAGCGCAGCCCAAGCGTGACCGGTCTGGGCAGGTGACACTTTTAATCAGGCCTTGCTGGGGCTGGGGAGCAGGCAGAGCTGCGTGGGGAGAGGGTGATTCACATGGTGAGGAGCTGAGAGAGATTAGAGCAGTCAGGGCATTCACTCGCCAGGAGCTCAGTAATTACATGACTCTAGGACCAGTCTCTTTATTAAGAAAATTGTTTATTAGGATTCTACAGCTGCAATCAATGCCAAACAGGCTCTGTCTCCCCGAAGGCTCCTCCAAAGCCTCTCCAGAGCTATTTTTGCCTCCGAGCCATATCCCACACTGATGCTGCCTACAGACAGAGCTATTTCAAAATCAGAGAATGAGAAAAGCCAAACATTCCTATCAGCAGACACTCAGGTGAGCGCTGCCTGCTCTCTGCTCTACCAACCAGCACGAGAAGCCTCTTGTCTACAGCAGGAGTTATTTCCTTTAGCACCAGGCCTCACGGGCAGCTGAGCACAGAACAGCAGCTCTGTCCTGCTGTGGCTCAGCTCAGCTCAGCTCAGCCAGCAGAGTGTCTTTCGGACAGACGAGCACTGTGAAAACCACGTTCAGTCTGCTGTGGAAATGCAGAAAGTTCCACAAGGGAGCCAAGGAGCACAGAGCAAAGGTGATCAGGGCCGGGTGCATCCTGGCCCTCAGACAGCAGCAGCCTGTTCTCCTCGGGGATAGCCCTGGAATCCCTGTGAATGCCAGCAGCCTGCTGCATATTCCCAGCCCCTTCTGCACAGGAAACTTTTCCCCAGAGCAGTTGCCGTGCTCCAAGAGCTGCTCAGCCTGGCTCCTCCTGGCTGCCACCTTTGCAGAGCGTGCACATTCCTGGGTTGTGCCCTCAGCCCCTTCTCATCCCCTCCAGCCCTGGGCCCTGGCCCTCACTGCCTCCAGCAGGGAGTGCTGCTGCTGGCCAGATGTGTGCAGCTGTGCTCGCCCTGTGTGCAGGGGCTGCTATCCCGTGCCAGCAGGCATTTTAACACAAGCACACTGCTGGCAGCTGCTGCACTGAGCTCCAGCCACAGCAGCAGCAGCAGCTGCATCTGTGCAGCAAAGGGACTGCAGCAGCAGCCACAGAGAGCCCCTGGAATATCTGTGCACAGCCAGCATTGCAATGTGTGTCTGGAACAGCAGCAGCCACAGAGAGCCCCTGGAATATCTGTGCACAGCCAGCATTGCAATGTGTGTCTGGAACAGCAGCAGCCCCTGGAATATCTGTGCACAGCCAATATTGCAACAGGTATCTATAATAACAGGACACCTGTCTTGCCTTTGATCGGGGGAATGCTGGGGAGTTTGACACACAAACAGCCTTGCCCTGGGTGCAGCCACACAGTGTGAACACCACTGACTGCACAAAAACCCATCCAAACCCCCAAATCCCACCCCCAAATCATGTTTACCACTCAGGAGCATGCAGTTTAGGGGTGTATTTCTCCCTGTGCAGGGAGAACATGTTCTCCCATCAAATGCGGGGTGCTTTCATCCCAGAAGGTGCTCTGGGTAAATCCTGTGTCCAGCCCAGGTGCTGCCTGCCCCCACACAGCAGCTGGCACACCTGGCTGGGAGCAGCCCGGGAAGCTCTCCCAGCAGCCAGGAGCATTGCTCTGACACAACGAGGAACCCTGGGACAGTGTGAAAGAGAGATCCCTGAATCTGACCAACTTCAGTTCACTCTGCTACACGAGAACATGACTGACACAAAGCAAATTTTCTCCTGATTTGTGTTTGGGGTTTTTTGTCATCTTTCCCTTGCATTTTTAAGTGTTTGCCTTCTCTACTGTCACTGAAGCTGTGTTGTGAGACATTTTATTTACATGGATAGAATAAGCTAATTATCCTCCCTTATACATTTCTAAACAATCCATCCATTTTAATTGGATTATGTAAGAATTGGATGCAAGATGCCGGGCCCAGCCCAGCAGATGAAAGGCTGGCTCCTTCAGAGAGCCCAGCTCCTCTGCAGAGGCCCAGGAAAATGCAGAGTGAAGAAGCAGCACGGGATCACACAGGGTGAGAACAACCCACTGCAAACCAGCCCTGCCCAGGGATTGTTTCCAGGCTTCCAAGCACATCTCTGCTTTCCCTCCTGCTCTCCAGAACTGTCCTGTTCCTGCTTTGGGCAGCACTGTCTTTGGGAAACACTGGGGGCTTTGTTTATTTGTTTGGTTTGGGTTTTGATTTTGTTTGTCTGTTTGTTTTTGTTGGTTCATTGTTTGCTCGGTTTTGGGGTTTTGTTTGTTTGGCTGTGTTGGTTTTGTCATTTTGTTTGGTGGGTTGTTCGGGGTTTTTTGCCCATTATGACACAGGAAGGAAAATAATCTCTTGATTTTCCCCAATCTCTCCATTAGGATCGTTCCCCCTGCTTTGAGTTATTCCCTCCTGGTTCATTTCTGAGACCATTTGCTGTGTTTGGCCATTCACCCTCAGCTCCTGGCACTCCTTGCTCCCCTGGGCCTTTTCTCCCTGCTCCCTGCACCTGCAGGAGGTTCTGCAGCTCCTGGGGCTCACCCAAGGCTGCAGGACATTCTGTGGGGACTCTGCTCCCCTCCTGGAGAAACCACAGGCCCCTACAGCACCTCCCTGTCAAAATATCCCTGTTTACAGACTTTATTGCCTCTTCCTCACTGAGGAGAGAATCTCAGCCAGAAGGGACCTCACCCAGCCCCACTGCCGGCTCCCTCGAGGGCTGAGCAGGAGCTCCAGCCTTCTTGGGGACATTTTCCAAACACTTCTGCTCCGGGGCCAGGCCTTGGGCAGTGCCCACCCTGCAGGGATCCTGCTCCAGCTGCCCCAGGCACAGCCACTGGCCCTTTGCTTTCCAAACAGCTGCAAAGGAAACGTTTAACAGGGCAAACATCCACGTTGGGAAAGTGCAAAATGCACTTTTGGGCTGGGGACAGCAGAGGGAATGCCCTGTTTGGCCACTGAGCCCGGCCCAGTCTAACCCAGCTGGTTTGTGTCCTCTGCCTGCGCTCGTCCTTCACAGACACATCCCAGATGTCCTGGGGAAAGGTGTCCCTGTGTCTATTTGAAAATCCCCTCCTGCAGAGGCCTGGCAGGTCTGGCGCTGCCCTGCCAGGCTGCTGTGTGCCGGTCAGCAGCTGCAATCATTTGGTGATATATTAAAATGTCTTGTAAACCAATTTGCAGCAGGTGAATGATTGCTCTGCTCGAAAGCTTGCCATTTCCCTTCCTTGTTTTGCAGAGCAGATACTTATTATAATACAGGTTATTAAACATCAAAGGTTTACCTTGTCTTGAGACGATTTAGCTGCTTTTAGAGGCCTATAAATGCTTTATTGGGCATGGCTCTGAATAAATATTCAGTCGCAGGTGAGCTCAGGACTCGTGTGCTGGAATTTCCAGAGCTGCTGGAGCAGGGCCTCGTGTGCCCCCCTCGGAGCCCAGGTGAGCTCTGAGGGAGCTCTCAGCCACCTCTCCTCACCTCTTGTCACACCAGGCCACCTTCCAAAGCGTCCTGATGCCAGCTGCGTGTCACGCACCAGGATCAGCACACACGGGTCACACCTGGCTGCCAGGGAGAAATGGGTGGCACAGGGCTGGCACAGGCAGGGCCATGCCCAGGGACGAGCCACCCTGGAGCCCCCTCGGTGCCTGGGGGTGCCTGGGGCCAAGGCAGTGAACCTGACCTGTCGCTCTTGTGCCGAGAGTAACACCAGAACAGGCAGGAGGCGATCCTGTAGAAAAGAACAAGACGGCTTGATTCGAGAGAACTGCGCGGTTTTCATAGAGCGTTATGATAGATTCTGTTTGACTGGCTAACTGACAAAAACATCCTCCTCACACACCGTCCTTGAGAAGGACAAAAATCAGAAGTAGAAAAATACCACCTGCAAATTATCTATACTTGACAATTATCATGTCCTTACAACTCCCTAAAACTTCTCACAAGCCGCTGTGGGAAACGCTTGCCGTTTCTCTCTCTCTGTCCCACGGCATCCACACTGACCCAGCTCTTGTCCCCTGTCCCCAAGTGCCACATCCCCAGGGCTTTTAAATCCTCCCAGGGATGGGGACTCCACCCCTGCCCTGGGCAGCTGTGCCAGCCCTTGCCATGATGGAATTTCCCCAAAATCCACCCTGAGCTGCCCTGGCCCAGCCTGAGGCCGTTCCCTCTGCTCCTGTCCCTGTTCCCTGGAGCAGAGCCCGACCCCCCCAGCTGTCCCCTCCTGGCAGGAGCTGTGCAGAGCCACAAAGGCCCCCTGAGCCTCCTTTGCTCCAGGAGGACTCAGAGGAGCCCAGCGAGAAACCCGAGGGGTGGCACAGGCTGGGAAGGGCTTTCCCAGGAGCTTTGTGTCCCGGAGCCTGCCCTGCAGATGTGCAGTGGGGACGTGTCAAGTGCCCCATGGCCCTCCCTGCTGTGGCTCTGCTGGAACAGATCCTGGAGCTCTCCTCAAGGGGAGAGGGAACACAGCTGGAAAGCAGAGAGGAGCCCTGGCTGCTGCTGCTCAGAGCTGCCACGTTAAACCCTTCTGCACAGAAGTGTCACCTGAAGTGCAGCCATGTCCCCCGAGATGGCCACCCCTGGGCACAGCCTCCTCCAGCATCAGCCACACGCCTGGGGAGCAATTTTCCTCCAAAGGCACCCTCATGTTAATCAGGCCATTGCTGGCCTCCTGCTCCCAAGGGCTGTGAAAGGAGAGCAGTGATAAGAACCCATTCTTGCAAAGATGATTTAAGTGGGAATTAAACCACGTGGAGAAAGAGTGCTTCTCGTCTTTTGCTTTGTCTATGTAATATCCGTGTGGGCAGAGTCCTAAACTAGCTGGGATTGGACTTTACAGCCCACAAACCCACGGATATTGCACTGCTCCAGACTGGGACCTGGAAACACCGAGAGTTTGCACCTTGTGGCCTGCAGCAGCCATCCCCAGCACCCGGGGGGACTGATAACAGAGTGACCACTCCCAGGAGAGACTGTGTGAATCATCTTTTCCAGAGCAGTGAAGGAGTGTTATCATCCAGCACTGTTCATTCTGGGTGCTGGGGCTGGGGGTGCTGTGCCTGTTAAATAAACAGGTTCTTTCCACTTCTCTACGAGGAATCCTTCCCGAACTGGTTGGGTGGAGGGGCCGTGTGGGTTTGCTTTCTGGACGGGCCTCCTTTGGAGGTTTTCTCCCAAATTTGCCCTAAACCAGGACAATTGCTCTTTGTGGAAGGAATCACATCAGAAAGGGAGCTAGTTCCAGAGGGGGAATGTTCATTTAACTGCAGACCCCTGGGGCTGGGGAAGCTGGAGAGGCCTTGGCAGCACCCCGGGGATCATCCATGGCCAGCTGGGACCCAGGTGGGCACTGATGGCCCTGCTGGGGGCTGTGTGTGTGTGGGGGGGGTTGTTCCTGCCAGGGCTGGATGGGAACAACGCTGTCCTTGTCCTGCCCAGAGCCCGTAGGGCCCGAGGGAAGAGCTCCCAGCTCCCACTCTCCAGCAGAGCCCCCCTCCCATCCCTGCTGCGCCTGGGGCACTCAGGAAAGGCTCTCAGCTCTGCCATGCTGAGCAGGGACGGGCTGGCCTGGGGGCTTGCACTGCAGGGGAAACTGCTCCTCCCCAACTGCAGGGATTAGTTTAGCTCCGGTGTTTTGTGAACCGTCCTGGTGTTCAGCTCAGGCTGAGCTGAGTCCATCCAGAGCTTTTCCAGGGCTTTGCTGCTCCTGGCTGCTGTTCTGCTCCCTTCTGAGTATGCTGAGGAGTTCTGTGCAGCAGGGATTGACTGGAAGGATGCCGGAAAAGCTTCCGAGCCCCAAAATTCTGTGACTGAATACTGACAAGTCTGAGATGTTGCCCAGCATGAGCAAACACCGTGTTTTCCTCGGCCTGTGCCTATAAAGGATGCAGGGAATTCATGGACCCAGGGCTGGCAGCAGCCAGGCCGTGGCAGAGCAGGCCCTGGGCTATCAGGGCTCACGAACCCAGCCCGAACAAAGCTCAGCTCCCAGAGCTGGGTAGGGCTCATTTCCCAGGCAATTCAAACTAATCCGTGGTGTTTCTGCCTCTGCCTGGCGTTCCTGCCCCCATTCCAGCCCTGCCTCCTCCTGCTGGCTCTGGCAAACCTAGCTGTGCCCAGAGAGCTGGGGATGAGCCCAGAGAGCTGGGGAGGAGCCCAGAGAGCTGGGGAGGAGCCCAGACCTGGCCACGTTCAGGCTGGGGTCACCCCAGTGCCCCCAGCACCCCGGGCTCCCCTGGCATGAGCCCCACCACAGAGGGGCGGCGAGCCCGGGGGCAGCACCAATCCCAGTTTGGACCCACTTGGGTTCTGGTGTGAAAATCCAGGCTCTGACATCCTCATTCCTGCCGCCCGGAGCCAGGGATCTGTAGGTAACCAGGAAAATTGGTCACTCCTTGCTTCAGGTGCTTGTGTTTGAAAACACGGCTGGGAGAACAGAATAAGGTTACAAAAGAGGGAGGGAGGGGATGAGACCAGCAGGACAAGGCACTGTGGGCCCTTATCAGCTGATATTTGTGAACAGGTCACGGCCCCACTGCTGCTGTGGGCAGCTCACCACATGGCAAAGTTCTTCATTTCCATGAGGAAGTTACTGTCTTTTCAAGAATCAAAATGTTGGGGTGAATGTTCTCCTTGTGGTCCATGACGTTTTTATTGCTTTTTGTGCAATGTGGAATCCCAGAATGGACCTTAAAAGGACCTCAAACCCCACCCAGTGCCACCCCTGCCATGGCAGGGACATCTCCCACTGTCCCAGGGTGTCCCAGTGTCCAGCCTGGCCTGGGGCACTCCAGGGATCCAGGGGCAGCCCCAGCTGCTCTGGCAATCCCAGCCCAGCCCCTCCCCACCCTCCCAGCCAGGAATCCCTTCCCAAAATCTGCTCTGCTATCAGCAGTCATTCACCTGCACTACTGTGTGCGACTGCCAAATTAAGAACTCTTTAATAATTTAGATTTATTACCTGTGGTTTCTCTTGACCAAACAGGAACGAGTCTCTAAGCAAGCAATTGGGTTTGAAGCCTAACTGAGCAGTATTTATTTCCCTTTAATTGCAGCTGAATGGATAGAGCTGCTGCTCAGTCTGTTGTGCTCCACTGTGCTCTGGACGATCTCAGACCGTGGTGGGTTATTATTTCATAAAGCTCACACCCTCCTGAGATAACGAGACTCATCCTCAGCTCTTCCACTCTCATTGCTATGCTCTCTTTTCTGAATCAATAACTTTCATGTGCATTTGTTTGCAGACTTTCATGCCTCGTGAGTGATCTCTGGTTTTTTTAACTTTAAATACCTAATTTTTAATGAGCATAATGAGCATGATGTGCAGATTTCAACACAGACACGTATAACTCAAATGTGCTGTAATGCACTCTGGAATGAAAATGTATTCTACAGGCAGCCTAAGCCCAGGATCTATTTCCTTCTGCTTTCATCAGAGAGAAATAATTTTCTATTTGACTGATAATTGACTCAACTGCCCAGAAACAGACATTCCAAGGACTTCCCAGAAACTGCTTAATTGAATCTTTTCTCCTCTGTTCCTGAGCATGGAAAACCTGCTCTCCTGTGAACCTGCACTGGCCATTTGGGGGCCTCAGGGACCAGGTGCTGAGTGATCTATACCCCCAGGTGCCAGCCAGCACCTCACCTTCCCTCTGAATCGGGCCAGGGTGCCACCCTGGACATGGCAAGGAGGAGCTGGGGGGCACCCTGGCCTGCAGAGCGGCACCGCTCCCCTGGGCACACCTTTCTGTGAAGGGCTCACCCACAGACAGCTCCCCTCCTCTCCCCTCCTCTCCTCTCTGTGGATCCCGAGCTGCTGGATGGATCCCAATTTGCTGGATGAACCCCAAGCTGCTGGATGGATCCTGAGTTGCTGGATGGATCCTGAGCTGCTGGATGGATCCCAATTTGCTGGATGGATCCCAAGCTGCCGGATGGATCCCAAGTTGCTGGATGGATCCCAAGCTGCTGGATTGCTGGATGGATCCCAGGCTGCTGACTGGATCCCAGGCTGCTGGCTGGATCCCGAGCAGCTCATTCCTGGCTGCCTGTGACCCTGTGCATTCCCAGAGGCCCAGCACGGGGCTGTGCACACGCAGCTCCTGCTCCTGCATTATTTATCAGCCCTGGCCTCGCGGGAGCAGGGATGCTGAGTGTGTCAGCCTGGTGCTTTGTAGGACACAGAAGCATTTTGTCATTGAAGATAGTCTCGCTCTCCTCCCCTTGAAGATGAGCACCTTGAGAGGAAAATGTCCAGTGGCAGGAGGACCTGTAGCCAGGATTGGCTCGAGGAGCACAGGACACATCCCTGCAAACACATTCTCTGCAGAAATGAGATCAGTTCCGGATTTCCTGCCCCTGACAGGACACAGCTGGCACCACCTCTTGGCTTTAAACTGGCATTAAAAGGACCTTGTTCCCTGTCACTGCAGCATTTCCTTTCCCATTCTGAGGAATTCCCAGTGTTCCAGGACAGGAACCATGTCCTGGGAGCACCTGACCCCACAGCCAGGTGCCAGCTGGGCAGGGATGCGCTGTCTCCATCCAAACCTGGCAGTACAAGACATCCCCACGTCCCTGTGCACTTCCCTGCTGGGAACGGGACAAGAGGACGTGGCCCCAGGCTGCCCAGGGAGGGTTGGAGTGTCCATCCCTGCAGGTGTCCCCTGGAGGTGGCACTCAGAGCTCTGGGCTGGGGACAGGGCACAGCTGGGACTCCCTGGGCTGGGAGGGCTGTGCCAGCCCCAGGGATCCTGGGGTTCTGTGAGTGATTCTGAACCAGCTCCTGTCCTGTCAGGACACAGCACATTCCTCTGGCTGTCCTGGGTGATTCGAGACCCTGGCAGGGGGCTCAGAGAGCTTGGCATGGAGTCAAAAACACCTGTGCCTTCGATTGTAGCCCATGGAAACAATTATCAACTCTGTGTGAAGATTTACAAGCCACAGGAGTTTGAGTAGAGTGATAGTCAATTTGTCACAGGGTCAAAAAGTAGAATTTTGGGGTTTTAGAATGGAGGTTCAAGAGGCAAGATGGAGGAATCTGGGCGTGTCCTGTCCTCCTTCTCCTTCTTCTTCTTGTCCTCCATCTTCTGCTGGGATGGTGACACTTTGTGGTTGGTTTAGAGTGGAGACAGACTGTCTAACATAGGTGATGGGTATTGGAAAATTATTGTACACAAAGTACACGTAGTTCTCAGTATAAAATGTTAACACCACCCCAAGGGTGGACAGTGCACCACAACCCAACCTGCTGAACCCATCCCAGCAGGGCAGAGAAAGAATGTAATAGATAAGAAAAAACAAACAACCTTGAGAAACAGAACCCATGAGTCTCCGCTTCTTGTTTGGCCACGGGGCGGGGAGGAAAAAGACTTTCTAACACCTCGGGGTCATCCCAGGCGCAGAAACCCGAGACTGTCCCAGCACTCCCGGTCTGTGCAGGACGGGCCCAGAGGCAGCTCTGCCTGGGCAGGAGCTTGTTGGCCATGGACCCTCTCCAGAGCCAGGGGATCACCAGTGCTGGCCCTGCTCCGGGACGGGGGGTCAGAGGGGAGGGGGGAACAGCTGGGGGTGTCCTGGGGCTGGAGCCAGCAGTGGCACCAAACCCAGCCGTGGGGGATGTGCTGTGACACTTGGGATCAAACTGGGAAGGAGCAGGGATGGTGGGATTAGATATACTAGATAGACTTTCCTGCAGCTCAGGGAGTTATTCTAGACAGGCATTCATACACAGACCATTGTTCTATTTGTCCTTACTTTTCTACTTCTCACATCATTTTTCTGCTGGCCAATCTCATGGCTCCTGCTCAGCTCCGATCACAGCTCTGCTGCCTCTGAGGCCTGCCTTGTGCAGCTTCCCCAGAACCCTCTGATTTTATGGATTCCCACAGGTGGGATACTGGGAAGGAATGTGGGGTGGGCAGTCCTGGCACAGGTGCCCAGAGCAGCTGTGGCTGCCCCTGGATCCCTGGCAGTGCCCAAGGCCAGGCTGGACACTGGGGCTGGAGCAGCCTGGGACAGTGGAAGTGTCCCTGCCGTGGGAGAGCTCCTGTGGATCTTGGGAAAGCCCAGCTGGAGTGGGAATTGCCCAGGGGCTCGGAGCAGCCAGCAGGGCCTCAGCAGGGATGAGGGGCACCAGTGGGAGCTGTGCCATGCCCAAGGCAAACATCTCCTTTTGTAAATGAAACTGAAAAATTGGGACGCTGCGGAAAAGAACCAGAAAAGAATAATTTGGAGCTGAATGAAACGCCTGACAGTACAAATCTGCAGAGCTCATATATAAAAGTATCAGAGAAAGACCGTGGCATGACAGGATCATCATGACAAGCCTTCAAAGGAGGAAAACCCATTCACTGGGCCAGTCCTTTCCCGAGCTGGGAAAGGCACCACGAGGAGCCCAGCTGGCACAGGATCAGGCTCTGCAGTGTGCACGGGAGCCCCAGCACAGCCTGCCTTGGGTTCCTCTCGTGTGAGCCCTGGGAGGAAGAGCAGGACAAGAGCTGTCCCCTCTCCCAGCGAATAAGGGTTTGTCAGCCCCACATTTCTTCTCCCACTCAGGAGTAGCCCCAAAGATGTCATGTAGATGAGTAGTGTCCCTTGTTTCCTGCGTCTCTCCCACCAGCTGGACACGCTCGTCTGGCACCCATGGGGGTGTGAGGCTGTGGGGAGCTCCCAACCCAACCCGCTGAAGGCTCTGCTCACTAAAGCTCCCTGCTCCCACCTGGGACACCTGGCACAGGCTCAGGACACTCATCTCCCCACCCTTGGAGCTGGAGGACGGTGCCAACGTGGCTCTGAAGCTCCTCCAGCCCGCGGCAGAGCCCAGCTGGAGTCTGGCTGCTCAAGGAGCAGCGAAGCCACAAGGGGCTTGGACCAAACCTTTGGTGTGTCATTGTGGGGCAGCGGGGGGGAGGCACTGCAGGACAGCAAAATGATTCTGAGGAAGGTTGTTTGAACCCACCCCTGGCATTCTCAGTCTCTGTCAGCACAGGGTGAGGGGCCACTGGCACTGTCCCTACACAGGAACACCCACCAGGACTGTCCCCACACAGGAACAGCCACTGGCACTGTCCCCTGGGCACTGTCCCCACACAGGAACACCCACCAGGACTGTCCCCACACAGGAACAGCCACTGGCACTGTCCCCTGGGCACTGTCCCTACACAGGAACACCCACCAGGACTGTCCCCACACAGGAACAGCCACTGGCACTGTCCCCATACAGGGACACCCACCGGGACTGTCCCCATACAGGGACACCCACCAGGACAGTCCCCTGGAGACTGTCCCCACGCAGGAACACCCACTGGCACTGTCTTGGCACAGGAACACCCACAGGGACTGTCCCTTGGACACTGTCCCCACACAGGAACACCCCCAGCACTGTCCCCATACAGTAACACTCACCGGGACTGTCCCCACACAGGAACAGCCACTGGGACTGTCCCCATACAGGAACACTCACTGGCACTGTCCCACACAGGAACACCCACTGGCACTGTCCCCATACAGGAACACCCACTGGGACTGTCCCTCCCCTCCCCGGGGTGCTCCCCTCCCCTCCCGTGGCCGGGCCCTGTCCTGGCAGCCAGCAGGGTGGTAGCCATGGCAATGGGCACTCCTGGCTGGCCCCACCTGCCCTCACCTGAGCCCTGTGCTGTTTGCAGAGCTTTCAGGTGTGTGTGAACAAGGCTTAAAAGCCTCTGGTCACTGAGTGCTGCCCTGGCTGCCATCAGCTGCTTTGTGGCTAATTCATTGTGCTTCTTTATAGCTTGAAACCCTTCCTGGTCATCTCTGGCTTTCACTCAAAGAGCAGCTCCGTGACTTCTGCCAGTCTGCTGCTGCATCCTTCACTCTCCCTCTCATCCCAATCCTGCACTGGTTCCCAGTCGTGCACTGGTTCCCTGTGCTGCACTGGTTCCCAGTCCTCCCAGCCTGGTCCTGCAACCTCCAGCACTGGACAGGACCCATGCTGTCCCTTTCCCTGTCTCTGCCTTAGACAGGACCTGTCCTTGTCCTTGTCCTGGACGGAACCCATGCTGTCCCAGGCCCTGTCCCTGCCCTGGACAGGACCCGTGCTGTCCCTGTCCCTATCCCTGCTCAGCACAGGACCCGTGCTGTCCCTGTCCCTGCCCTGGACAGGACCCATGCTGTCCCTGTCGCTGTCCCTGCCCTGGACACCACCTACCGTTTGCTTTCCTCCCACTCCCATTTTCTCTCAGCAGTTTTGGGGGGAACCTGGTCAAAGACTTCAGGTGAATTCTATCATCCAGGACAGGTTCCCCTTCCTAGGACCTCTCTGAAATATTCCGGTATTTCCTGGAGATTGATCACAGTCACTGGGGCTGGGAAGCTCCACAGCTCAAGTCCAGCTTTTGCCTGACCTCTGCAGGGACATTTTGCCGACTGTTCCCCCTCAGCCCACAGGCAGCACAGGCTGGGTGTTGTCTCCAGTGGCAGCTCTGCTTCAGGTCAGTTTGGAGTGTTCCAAGGCGAAACTGTGGCACCACAATTCTCTACGTTGCCCAAAGATTTGAAACCATTTACTCCCATTTGTTATCTCCCAGCTCTGTGCACAACCAGATGCTTTTTAGTGAAAATCTCCACATTTTTATCAGCACAAGTCCTGAACTTCCTTGTCTAATGTGAATCAAATTTTGGACCAAGAGAGGTGATAAAATCAAGCCACTTAATCTGTAAAGATATTTGTCATAGTAATTTCTGTTTGGTTTACTTTGACTCATAGAATCCTTTAGGCTGGAAAAGCCCTCTGAGGTCGAGTCCAGCCCTTCCCCAGCCCTGCCAAGGCCACTCTGACCGTGTCCCCAAGTGCCACAGGCACAGGGCTTTAAATCCCTGCAGGGATGGGCACTGTGCCCTGGGCAGCTGTGCCAGGGCTGGACAGCCCTTTCCAGGAGGGAATTTCCCCAGTGTCCAAAGCCTGGTGCTCTGCAGGGTGTAAAAGAGTTAAACTCAGCCTCCAGATCAGCTGCAGACACAATCCCAGCTCCCAGAGCCAGCCGAGCAGGGATTACAGGGATATTTGTATTTATAACAGCTCCTGGGTGAAAACTGAATACTTTGTCATTTTTCCATCAAACTTCTAGTTATGTTTATTCTCCAACAGTAATGTTTTACTACAGCACAGATTTGCAGTTTCCCTGAGCTGGCTGCCTTTAACAGCCAGCATTTGCGTGAATTCCCTGCATCCACATCCATATTTTTATGCATATAATAAAGCAAACCGCCGAAGGATCATCTAAACTTTATTTACTGTGGCCATGCTGCAGTATTTAGGTCTGCTGAAATAGTTTGGGCATTTTAATTGTGTTATCAGAGCACAGCCAAAGCAGCAGATCCCCTTTCCAAAGAACATGGACACAGATGAAACTGCTGAATATAACTGGAATATTTACTGAGTGTTAAATCTGTTTCAGGATGGTTTGGACTGCTGATAATTTGCTTTAAAAAAAAAATTAAAATTTGAAAGTAACAACTGATGTCCTCTAGAAATGAAAGCTTGGGATTCTCTATGGTTTTAGTTTGCTCTTGTCATGGCAAACATTGATCTTTCGATGGCAAACAGTACATTCCTTACTTGATTTTCCAGTTAATTTTGCAGTGAAACGTGGTGGTTGTGGCTCTTCGCTGTCCAAATGCCATTAAACCATCAGAGGACTCCATCACAGAGCACAAATCTTTCTTCTGCCCTTGCTTCCCTTTTTCCTTGAGGCTGCCACATCCCTGGAAGCGCTCAAGACCAGCTTGGAGGGGACTGGAGCCACCTGGACCGTGGAAGGTGTCCCTGGGGGCAGCTCTGCCTTGGCACAGCTGGTGGGAGTCCAGATGTTCCAGCTGCCAGCCCAGGAGCCCCCTGAGCCGGGCCTGACGGGGAGGAGAGCTCTGCAGAGGCGTGTGGCTGCACGAGGGTGCTGCTGCTCAGCTCCTGGGCAGGCAGGGGCTCACTGCCCCGACCCCGACTGCTGCTCTGCTGCTCAGCTCTGCTGCTCTGCTGCTCTGCTGCTCAGCTCCTGGGCAGCCATGGGCTCACTGCCCCAGCTGCTGCTCCCTCCCTGGCAGGCAGCCCTGGCAGGGAGCTGTGCCCATTCCGTGCTGGGGCGCAGCACGCACCCCAGGCTGTGTGGAGCAGGAGCCCGGAGGGGGCAGACACCCCCATCCTGCAGGTGTTCAGCCTCAGGTGAGCACAGCTGCACCCTCTGAGCCCTCTGCAGCACCTGCTTTCCCCTGAGCCTGGTGGGGATCCTGGGGGGCTCCATGTGCTCCCCCTTGCTCTGAAATGCTGTGGGACTTCAGCCCTGCTCCCTAGAGATAGTTCCTGGCCCCCAGGACACGTCAGCCTTTCAAAGTGCTGTAATGCCTTTTTTTCTCAAACCTCTCCCCAGCATACAAGGGCAGGTTTCTGTTTGCTCTTCCGTTTACTTTGCTTTTCCCTGTTTTTTTTTTTTTATTTTGAACGTGTTATTGCTGCTATTTCCTGGCCGAGTCCCAGTTCCAGCCCTGAGTGCTCTCACCAGCCACGGGGTGAGGTTCAAGTGTTGGGACACTGAGACGATGCAGGATGCAGAGTTTCCAGTCCCAGCTATTTTCTTGATGGAGCACTTTAACACTCTCCTTGAGTGCCCTCCTAAGTGCTGTCTTGGCGCTGGTCAGTGCCTGCAGACAAGGCTCCGGGAGCAGCCTTTGATCCTGATCTTCCAGGCATGTTCAGACCCTTGGCACCTTTGTTTGTCCCTGCTGTGAGGCAGGGAGCCTCACCCAAAGCTCTGACACCCACCTGGCTCTGCCCGAGGACTGGGGAGCTGCATTTCTGCTTCTGGTGTGTTCACAGCCTCCAGGGCCTGGAAATACTCGGCTGCAGATGCACAGATATATTTATATTTATATTTATATTTATATTTATATTTATATTTATATTTATATTTATATTTATATTTATATTTATATTTATATTTATATTTAGTGATAGTTATAGTTAATATTATTTATATTTATATACACATGTGAATATCCAACCCCCTCCCCAGCCCCTCTGGGGGTGAGGCTGAAATCCCCAGAGGGATCCCAGTGGCCAGGCAGGGACAGAGGGCCCAGCAGGGCTGGGGGTGTGCAGGGCAAGCTCCCCCCTCCATCCAGGGGCTCCAGCCCTTGTCACAAGCGTGTCAGGTGGCACTCCGGGCTCTGGGCTGGGGACAGGGTGGGCACTGGGCACAGCTGGGACTCCATGGTCTGGGAGGGCTTTGCCAGCCTCAGTGACTCTGGGGTTCTGGAATTCTAAGGCGCCTCCATGGTTTTTATCACGTAAAAAACCCCAAACCTCCCCCTTCAGCTGGTGAAGCCAGCTGCACTTCGCAGGTGAGGTGCTGTGTCCCAGGCACAAGCTCAGAGCATTTCCCTGGAGTGTGTGGTTGGTACCTGTGTCCAGCACAAAGTGTTCCCTTCGCTGCATTTCCTGGGGAAATTCACGTCCTTGGTGTTGGGAAAATATACAGCAAAATTACTGATCTTGTTTGGAAAGCTCGTTCACAAATATTTAGACGCTTAAACGGTGCTTTGTCCAATTCATTTCTGAAGCAGCACAGAAAATAAATAAATCTTGATTTTGCAAAAGGCTTCTGAAAGCATTCCCCTCTTCCTGTGCTCCTGTGTGTTCCCCTTTGTCCTTTGATTTGAGGATGTGTGGCTGCACCCCCATTAGCCATTGATGCTGTGAGCTTCTGTGAGCTCTGTCTGAGCAGCAGCCAAGTGTGACAGGGCTGGCACCGGCCCAGCCCGCTGATCAAGGCACTGAAATGGCCACGGGATATCAAATGCAGCTGGAAAAATTAAACCTTTTATCCTGATTGCCTTGCAGTGGCGTGGAAATGCACAGGGCACTTGTGCAGCGCTGGGTGCCCAGAGCAGCTCTGAGCGGCTTCAGGAGCTGGGAACCAGGAGGGAGAGAGGGAAGGCAGAGCAGAGGGAAGGCAAAGCCAGGCAGGATGGGCTGTGCAGGGGCATTTCACGGCTCAGAGCGAGGGCAGGGGCTGCCCGGGGTGAAATAAATAGGGCAGAAGATATTTCTCCTTTTTAATGCCTTTATAACAAAGAAATCAGCTCAGGTGGGGAGAACCAACGGGTCACGGTCACGCACATGCCGCTGCTCCCAGGAGTGGCACAGAGGAGGAGGAGAGTGATTGCAGCTGTGTCCGCTGGTGTGCAGGCAGAGCTGGGGCCTCTGTCCTCATGGGAGCATCAGGAGATCCCAATTTTACAGCCTGACATTTGAGCTGCTCTTTCTGTCTGACATCCTGAGGTTAGGGTGATGGGTAGAAAGGATCTTAGCAGACACTGGATCCAGCTCCTCACCTCTAGACATCACTTAGATCCCTTAATTCCATGGTGGCTCGTTGTTTTAGGGGTTTTTCTTGCTGGATTTGGTGAGGTGTTTCCACATTTGCATACCAGCTCCCCACATTTGCATACCAGCTCCCCACATTTGCATACGTTTTCACCTCCTCCTCAGTCCCGGGTGCAGCAGGGAGCAGGGGGGATGCCCGACAATTTCCAACCATCAACAACAGGTAATTAAAGAAAAACTGTTAACAACAGGTGATTGCAACATGAAATTATTAACAACAAATAGTTAAAACTCCAACTCAGCAGCAATTGGTTTATCCTGTTAACTCTGCAACTTTTTTTAAAAAATGGACAAGTTTTCTACTCATAACATGGGGGTTTGCAGTGCCCATCCCTGCAGGTGTGCCCTGGAGGTGGCACTCAGGGCTCTGGGCTGGGGACAAGGTGGGCACTGGGCACAGCTGGGACTCCCTGGGCTGGGGGGGCTTTTCCAGACTCGGTGGCTCTGGGGTTCTGGAATTCTGTGGCCCCTCCGTGGTTTTCAATGTGTAAAAAAAGTGTGCTCCCCTTTTTTTCCTAATCTTCTTAGAGATGCATCTCTCCAAACACATTTGGATAAGACCTGCACACCAGGTGTCAAGCTGATCACAGAGGAAATCAATTAAAGGGCATTTCAGCTTTTGGAGCCCCTTGCCAGCCTGGCTTTGCAGACAGGGAGTGAGAGAAGGCTCGGGCACGGGCTGGAGGGTGCCACTGGGCCTGCAGGGGTTCCTGCCCGGGAACCTGCTGGGAAAGGCTGCAAAGGTGGGGCACCGACCTCCCAGCCCAGAGCTGGGCACGGTGGGACAGGTGCCAGGTGGGACAGGTGACAGGTGTGGGACAGGTGTGGGACAGGTGTCAGGGGTATGGCAGGTGTCAGGGTGTGACAGGTGTCAGGGGTGTGGCAGGTGTCAGGGTGTGACGGGTGTCAGGGTGTGACAGGTGTGTGGCAGGTGCTAGGTGTGTGACAGGTGTCAGTGTGTGACAGGTGTGTGATAGGTGTCAGTGTGTGACAGGTGTGTGGCAGGTGTTAGAGTGTGACAGGTGCAAGGTGTGTGGCAGGTGCCAGGGGTGTGACAGGTGTGTGACAGGTGTCAGGCTGGGAGAGGTGCCAGGTGTGGGACAGATGTTAGAGTATGACAGGTGCCAGGGGTGTGACAGGTGTGTGGCAGGTGTCAGTGTGTGGCAGGTGTCAGGGTGTGACAGGTTCAGGGTGGCAGGAGAGAGCCAAGGTGCAGGGACAGGTGTGAGTGTAGAGCAGGATGGAAGAGCAGGGGTTCCCACAGGAACTGGGGTTCCAGTGGTTCCCCCAGAACAGGAGTCCTGTGAGGATCAGGGGCTCCTTCAGGATCAGGGGTTCCCCCAGGATCAGGAATCCCGTGAGGATCAAGGGCTCTGTGAGGATCAGGGGCTCCCCCAGGATCAGGGGTTCCTGCAGCAGTCCTGGGAGGATCAGGGGTTCCCCCAGGAGCAGGGGCTCTGTGAGGAGCAGGGGCTCCCAGCAGTCCCGTAAGGAGCAGGAATCCCTTGAGGAGCAGGGGCTCCGTGAGGATCAGGGGCTCCCCCAGCAGTCCCATGAGGAGCAGGAATCCCATGAGGAGCAGGAATCCCGTGAGGAGCAGAAATCCTGTGAGGTGCAGGAATCCCGTGAGCAGCAGGGGCTCCCCGGCCAGGCCGAGGCCGGGGGCTCAGCCCACGCTCCCTGCCCAGGCGTGTCCGTGGCTGGGCTGGCAGTGCAGGGGAGCTGGACACGGTGGCAGCAGCTCTCTGGCCACTGAGACACACACAGCTTCCCAGGCATCGTTCTGGGGAGGGCTGTGAGAAGATCAGAGAGAAGAATGAGAAACAAATCTCATCCCCACTTGTTACTCTTGTTGTTGTGCACATGTGGAATGTGTTATGGAGATTTGTTCACCAAAGGGTGGTTTCTTGATTGGTTAATGGTGATGGTGTTTCGATTTTGAGGACCAATTTGGTCTGTCTGTGTCAGTGTTGTGGTTTTTAGGGCAGTTAGGATGAGGGACGAGACGCAGAATCTTGACTCTATGTTTTAGAAGGTTGCTTTATTATATTATAATATATATTATATTAAAAATGTTAAACTAAAATTATATTAAAAGAATAAAAAAATTATCAAAAAACAAAAATAAAATGAAATTAATAACAAAATTTTGTGACTCCCAGAAAGTCTGAACTAGCTGCATCCTTGATTGGTTATTAAGTAAAAACACTTAACATAAACCAATCAAAGAAATACCTGTGGCATTCCACAACAGCAAATAATTATTATTTACTTTTTTTTTTTACCTCCTCAACTTCTCAAGAAAAGAAAATCCTAACAAAACATTTTCATACAAATGTCACAATAACAGAGTGTCTGTAAGGGCAATGAGTTTCCCTAGTTAGTATAGTATAGCATAGTACAGTATAGAATCATAAAATGATGGATCAGCCTTCTAGAATCATGGAGTCAATGCTAATTATTAGCACTTTGGGGGTGCCATGCTACTGTCACTGTAGAACACAAAATGACAACAGGTTACTGCTGCTTTTAAGGTGAAGAAAAAAGGGGAACGTTTATTTTCTGATTCCAACATTTACAGATTTCCAAAAGTGGCAGTGGATTGGAGGGTGACAGTGCCACCTCTCCAATGACACTGGACAAACCAACAGCCCATCAAATATTTTTTCTTCCATAAAAGAATGCATAACAATGAGTTATTTACAGAAAGTGTGTGAAAAAAGTTTGTTATAATAATATAAACATCAAAAAGCTCAAAAAACCTAAAAAATCAAACCAACATGCTGCGACAGACACGGGTGAACAGCGGGTCCAGCTCTGCTCAGGGCTGGCCTGGGGCAGTTTGTGAGAGCCCTATCCAGGGCACCCCGACTGCCTGTGCGCAGCCAGGGAGCAGCAAGCAAAGCCACTGAGCGCCGCGCCCCGCGCTCTGCAGCAACAGCTGCCTTTGGAAAGGCATCAATGGCACCCTCTGAAATCTCCAAAGCCCTCCACAGCCGGCGAGATCCAAAAATACGCTGCAGAAAGGCGCTGTTCTCTTTTCTGCTTGCTGTCAAACACACATTCTGACGGACACAAACAGCGGAAAGTCATTTAAAAAACAAATGCTGCACTTGAAAAAAAAAAATCCCAACCAAACAAGATCAAAACAAAAACCTGAAAGAAACTCCAAACCAGCTGCAAAAGCCTGGAACAGTGTAAGGGTTCAGCATAAATGCCTTATGAAGTGCAGTTTGCAACACGATTAAGACTGGGCTTAAAATCTAAGACCATAAAGGAATTCAAAACATCTGCTTTTCAGCTTGATCCTGTGTACTGACACAAATCCCAGCTCCTCTGGTTTCTGTGCTCCAGGAGGGCAGATTTAGGCTGGATAGCAGGGAAATCATTTAAATTTTGAAAACATTTCTGGCTGTATTTGACAGTGCCATTACCAGAGCCTGGAGGGACACAAGGGCCATGGAAGCTGCCTCTGGCCAGAGGAACTTGTGAATGTTCTTCCCCAGCTTCTCCCTGTGGTTAGAGACAGATCCTGCAGCTCAGACTGGGATAGAGCTGCTGTTCAGCTGGGATAGAGCTGCTGCTCAGACTGGGATAGAGCTGCGGCTCAGACTGGGATAGAGCTGCTGTTCAGCTGGGATAGAGCTGCTGCTCAGACTGGGATAGAGCTGCTGCTCAGACTGGGATAGAGCTGCTGTTCAGCTGGGATAATTAGGGGGAAAACAATTAATTTGTCCTCATCTTGGTGTTCATGTCCCTGCCAGGCAGGGTGGGGACCCTGCTCAGCTGTTTGTCCCCCAGTCTTTGTTTTAATGTCCCTGCCAGGCAGGATGGGAACCCTGCACAGCCCTTTGTCCCCATCTTGGTGTTAATGTCCCCAGTCTTGGTGTTCATGTCCTCAATCTGGGTGTCAGACAGGGTGGGGACCCTACTCAGCCCTTTGTCCCCATCTTGGTGCTAATGTCCCCAATCTTTGTTTTAATGTCCCCAATCTTGGTGTCAGGCAGGGTGGGGAACCAGCTCAGCCCTTTGTCCCTGATCTTGGTGCTAATGTCCCCATCTTGGTGCTAATGTCCCCAGTCTTGGTGTCAGGCAGGGTGGGGACCCTGCTCAGCCCATCCCCGGCACTGTTCCCCTGCTGCTCCCCCGCTCGCCCAGAGCAGCACAGATTAAATGTGAGGCAGGAGATTTTTATTAAGTTTGAGATAGCACCCAGGGACCCAGAGCAAATACAATTTACACTTTTATGTGGAAGCAGCTGGAAAAGGACAAAAACCCCCACTAGCATTAATATTTCTGCCGTTCACTGCAAACAGTGCTGTGCTCTGAGTGTCCTGGTTCGCTCTGCTCCCAGAGCAATGGGCTCCAACCCAGACCCCTCACATTTGCTGTAGATCTCACATTTGAGTTCAGTTTCATCCCTGGAGAGGGGCGTTCTGTCAGGAAGCTGTCCAAGGGCCTCAGAGATGTTTGGCTGCGTTTGGGTGAGAATGCTGCTCCTTTGAAATCTCCCTGGCTGTGTTTTCTCCCTGTTAAAAGTTTGATGTGAACAACAAAAGCAACACAAGAGCCCAAGAGGGAGCAAGCCTGGCAGAAGAGTGCATCCCTGGCCCCCAGAAGAGGCTCGGAGGGGTCGGTGCAGGAGATCTGAGCCGTGCAGAGCCCCCCGGGCACCCGGGCACAGCCTGGAGCTCCCAGGCTCTTTGCATGTGTTTGGGGGCTCTCCTGAACCAGAGACCCCCCCAAAAGTGCTCTGAGAGTGAAGGAATTCCCAAAAATCCACCCTGAGCTGCCCTGGCCCAGCCTGAGGCCGTTCCCTCTGCTCCTGTCCCTGTTCCCTGGAGCAGAGCCCGACCCCCCCAGCTGTCCCCTCCTGGCAGGAGCTGTGCAGAGCCACAAGGGCCCCCTGAGCCTCCTTTGCTCCAGGCTGAGCCCCTTCCCAGAGCCCTGGCCCTGCCCCTTCTTGCCTGAAGAGCTGCCCAGGGCTGAGGAACCTCTGTGCCCTCCCCAGTGACAGCCCGAGGGGACAGCAGTGTCCTGGTGGGGAGCAGTGGCTGCTGTGACATGCAGGAGCTCCAGTGCCACTCCAGAGCTGCTCCAGCCCGGGCTGCTCCCTGGGCAGCTCTGTGGTTCTGACAAGTGTATCCAGACAGGGAGTGGAAAATTGAACATCCCCAGCAAAGATGTCAGACGTGTAATTTACTCTCACATTAATTTACTCTCACTCGGGGGCTTCTTCACTCTCCCTGCTTTCATTCCCTGCCCCGGGCACAGCCTGGCTCTTCAGCTGCTGGGCCAGCCCCTGGCACAGGTGCCCAGAGCAGCTGTGGCTGCCCCTGGATCCCTGGCAGTGTCCCAGGCCAGGCTGGACACTGGGGCTGGAGCAGCTGGGACAGTGGGAAGGTGTCCCTGCCATGGCAGGGGTGGCACTGGGTGGATTTAAAGTCCCTCCACCACGGCAGGGCACACGGCCAGCTCTGCAAGGCAGGGCTGGTGCTGGGGTGCCCTGCACCCCACAGACCCCAGGAACATCCCTGGCTCCACAGGGACCCCCCGTGGGACCTCAGGCAGGGGAGGGACAGAGCAGAGCAGGTGGCACCTGGGACAGGGGAGGGACAGGGCAGAGCTGGTGGCACCAGGGCTGTCCCTGCCCTGCCCCATCCCCACAGATGGAGAGGTTCTTTCCCAGCCTGGCTCTCCTGTTTTCCCCAGTATCTCCTCACAGGTGACGTCAGTTAAATTTTGAGTATATTTGGTGTGGAAAACTCTCTGTAAACACGCTCTGAGAACCTGCACAATGAACCAGCAGCACTTTTTGGCTTTGCTTTGGGAAGCTGTGGTCGTGCATTTGTAACTGATGGCTGCTTGGCAGCACGGGGAGGCTGATGTGCCCGGCAGGGAGGCACAGCTGGGTCAGCTCAGGGAGGCACAGCTGGGCAAGGTCAGGGAGGCACAGCTGGAGAAGGTCAGGAAGGCACAGCTGGGTCAGCTCAGGGAGGCACAGCTGGGCAAGGTCAGGGAGGCACAGCTGGAGAAGGTCAGGGAGGCACAGCTGGGTCAGCTCAGGGAGGCACAGCTGGAGAAGGTCAGGAAGGCACAGCTGGGTCAGCTCAGGGAGGCACAGCTGGGCAAGGTCAGGGAGGCACAGCTGGGGAAGGTCAGCAGGTACCAGGTGCTGTCCCCAGCAGGGCTCGGTGTCTCCTGGCACGGCTGGAGAAGGTCAGCAGGTACCAGGTGCTGTCCCCATCAGGGCTCGGTGTCTCCTGGCACAGCTGGGGCTGTGGGTGATGGTGAGCAGGTCTCCCTGCCCTGCTGGTGTGAGACCCAGCCCTGCCTGTGCCCCCCTGGCACTGCAGAGACCCTCAGGGGGCTCTGCCCCCCTGCCCAGGGTGGCTGTGACCTGCAGCGGCCACCCCTCTGACAGATCTCCCCTCTCTGGGGCTCGCCGGGGTGGCCAAGGGGAGCTGGTGCCTCAGCAGAGCAGCTCGTGAGTGCACTGTGCTGGGCCAGGGCTCAGGGGGAGGCACCCCAGCAGCTTCAGGATAACCAGAACAACCAGAAACACCCACCAGGGATGCTGCTGGGGCTGGGATTCTCTGCCCAGCAGCTTCAGGATAACCAGAAAAACCAGAAATAACCAGAACAACCAGAAACACCCACCAGGGATGCTGCTGGGGCTGGGATTCTCTGCCCAGCAGCTGCTCAGGGCTGGGGAGAGGGAAACTGCTTTTGTTGAGGCAGAGCTTTATCTTCAGCCAAAGTGCAGCCAGAAAAAGCAGCATTTTGCCTTTCCATCACATACTGCTGGCCCTGCTTTTAGATCAAAATGAGGCAGCCTAATTGGTCATTTATCCCTTTAGCTCTTGATTTCTCTCCTGAGAGGACTGCCTAAACTGTTTGCTGTGCGGCAAGAAATTGCTTAAGAGGATGGCAGAGCTCTGGGTAAGCAATTCCTGCTGCCAGCTGCTCCGTGCTCCCTGCAGCGGGGCAGCACAGAGGCTGTGGGTGCTGCAGGTGTGGGTGATGCAGGTGTGGGTGCTGCAGGTGTAGGTGCTGCAGGTGTGGGTCCTGGCAGGTGTGGGTGCTGCAGGTGAGGGTGCTGCAGGTGTGGGTGCTGCAGGTGAGGGTGCTGCAGGTGTGGGTGCTGGCAGGGTGTGGGTGCTGGCAGGTGTGGGTGCTGCAGGTGTGGGTGCTGCAGGTGTGGGTGCTGCAGGTGTGGGTGCTGCAGATGTGGTGCCGGCAGGGTGTGGGTCCTGGCAGGTGTGGGTGCTGGCAGGTGTGGGTCCTGGCAGGTGTGGGTGCTGCAGGTGTGGGTGCTGGCAGGTGTGGGTCCTGGCAGGGTGTGGGTGCTGCAGGTGTGGGTCCTGGCAGGGTGTGGGTGCGGGAGGTGTGGGTCCTGGCAGGTGTGGGTCCTGGCAGGGTGTAGGTGCTGTAGGTGTGGGTCCTGGCAGGGTGTGGGTGCTGCAGGTGTGGGTCCTGGCAGGGTGTGGGTGCTGGCAGGTGTGGGTGCGGGAGGTGTGGGTCCTGGCAGGGTATTTCACCTTGATTGGTAATCAGATTGGTCAGCTCTGTCACAGACATGAAGCCAGCCTAGACACAGCTTGGAGTGCAGCTTAATTGGAGCTCCAGTCACAGAATCCCAGAACGGTTTGAGTTGGAATGACCTTAAACCCCACCCAGAGCCACCCCTGCCATGGCAGGGACACCTCCCACTGTCCCAGGGTGTCCCAGTGTCCAGCCTGGCCTGGGGCACTGCCAGGGATCCAGGGGCAGCCCCAGCTGCTCTGGCAATTCCAGCCCAGCCAGGAATCTCTTCCCAGTATCCAATTTAAACTCCTTTCTGTTAATGTGAAGCCATTCCCTGGCTCCTGTCCCTCCATCCTTGTCCCCAGTCCCTCTGCAGCTCTCCTGGAGCCCCTCCAGCCCTGGCAGGGCTGTGACCCCTCTGCAGTTGCTGTTTCTCACAGGAGCTGCAGATCCACTCCGTAAATGCCACCCCAGCAGCGATCCCCCTGAGGACCTGTGACGCCCAGTGGAAAGTGTCACATCCTCTCCAAGCCAGCCTTTATCTGTGCTGTTAGCACAGCCTGTTCAGGGGCAGACTAGCTAAGAAATTCTCTCATCAATGAGATAAATATTTTTCCCTTGGCTTTCTGGGGTTTCTGCCATTCCTGCAGTCCTGGGAAAGTTCACGATGCAATTTGTTTCTGCAGATGTTTACTACTGAAATGAATTAATCTTTTATATTGATATTTTTATCTTTCATTGAGGACAAAGCCTCCAGGAAATCCTGGGGTATTATTTATTCAGGAAAATGATTTTATATAATTTTACCTGGAATGAAAATAGCAAATGTCAGATTTAGGTGCGAACTAATTTAGAACAGTCTTTTTCCTTCCTTGTTTTTTTTTTTGTTTTTTTTTTCTTCTCCAGTTCAGCATTTATGTAGCAAAAAAAAAAAAAATAAAAATAAAAAAGTAAAAATGTGTCTTTTCTTCAGTCCCAGAGGTGTCCTGGAGGTGTGACTGCATCAGGGAGGAGCTGCCTTCTCATCAGCCCTGCCTTGCAATCAGAACTCCCCCAGCTCAACCCGACATCCCCTGGTGCTCTCAGAGGTCCCAGGGACACCACAGTGCCCTTGGTGCCCCTCCAGAGCTCCAGTCCCCTTTGCTCCCTGGGAAATTGGAAAGTTTCAGCCCCTGGAATATTTATTCCTTGTGAAATTTAAGTTCTTTCAAAGTAATTGTTGTTCAGTGTGAGGAGCACAGGAAGTGCTCTCAGCAATTCCTTGTGCCCAAACCAGGAAGGTTTCCCTTGGGGCTTTCGTAAGCTGTGTGTTTGTCCAGGAATTTAAACTTTCTAAAAGACATTTGATTTTGTCAGAAAATGAGGAGTGCCAGCAGTAGCTGAGGGAAGGTCCAGGAACAGCTCCCCAGTTCCAGTTTCTTGGGGCTCCATGCACCCCCTGAGCCACAGCCCAAACCTCTGCTGGCCCTGAGGCACTGCACTCACAGGTGCATTTCCTGCTGGTGAGGAAATCAATCCATCCACTCACCTCCCCACAAACCTCCCACCCATCTCCCCCATCTCTCCCAGACCCACGCTCCCTCTGTTTAACAGCTGGGGTCATTGCAGAAAGCTGTGTGTGAATGGGAGGGTTACATACTGCACACAAACACAGACACCAGGTGCACACCCCAATATATGCCATAAATCTTTACTGCACTGCACACAAACACAGATACCAGGTACATGTTCCAGTGTACACTGTAAATATTTATTGTACTGCACACAAACACAGATACCAGTGCAGTACATGTCCCAGTATATGCCATAAATCTTTATTGCACTGCACACAAACAGATACCAGCACAGGCCCATGCTCCAGTGTACACTGTAAATATTTATTGTATTGCACACAAACACAGATACCAGGTACATGTTCCAGTGTACACTGCAAATATTTATTGTACTGCACACACACACAGATACCAGTGCAGTACATGTCCCAATATATGCCATAAGTCTTTATTGCACTGCACACAAACACAGATACCAGGTACACGTTCCAGTGTACTCTGTAAATATTTTAGTGCACACAAACACAGATACCAGTGCAGTACATGTTCCAGTATATGCCATAAATCTTTTACTGCACTGCACACAAACACAGATACAGGTACATGTCCCAGTGTACACTGTAAATATTTTACTGCACACAAACACAGATACCAGGTACATGTTCCAGTGTACTCTGTAAATCTTTACTGTACTGCACACAAACACAGATACCAGTGCAGTACCTGTTCCAGTGTACTCTGTAAATCTTTATTGCACACAAACACAGATACCAGCACAGGTACATCTTCCAGTGTACACTGTAAATATTTATTGCACTGCACACAAACACAGATACCAGGTACATGTCCCAGTATATGCCATAAATCTTTACTGCACTGCACACAAACACAGATACAAACACAGGTCCATGTCCCAGTGTGCACTATAAATCTTTACTGCACACACACACAGATAACAGGTCTATGTCCCAGTGTGCACTGTAAATCTTTACTGCACACACACACAGATACCAGGTGTGTGTCAAAATATATATTATAAATATTTGTGGGGGGTTTATTCCTTTGAGCAGTGGTCCACGTGAGCTGCTCTGCCCTCCTGAGCTGCAGTCGCCAGGTGTAGCCCAGAGCTCTGGGTGCTCTGCCTGGGATGCAGGAGCTCTGCAATTCCCCAGGGGCTAAGCCCATGGCCTGGCATTGCCCCGTCACCCCCCGAGGCACAGCTCCTGCCTGGCTGGGCTTTGCACAACCCAGGGTCACGCCTGGTCCCCTCCTGACAGGAGGGACCCTGAGGGGCTGGAGCGTGTCCAGGGCAGGGAACGGGGCTGGGAAGGGGCTGGAGAATTCCTGAGGGAGCTGGGAAGGGGCTCAGCCTGGAGCAAAGGAGGCTCAGGGGGCCCTTGTGGCTCTGCACAGCTCCTGCCAGGAGGGGACAGCCGGGGGGGTCGGGCTCTGCTCCAGGGAACAGGGACAGGAGCAGAGGGAACAGCTTTGTGTGGTCTGGATGGAGCCCCAGACACAAAACCTCTGCATTAGGAGGGGAAATAAACCTGGAGAGCATGAGTTTGGTTTGATGAAAAGAGGAAGGAAGGGTGGAAGTTCCACTGGGCAGGAGCCCCCGTGACTGTGACTCCCATTATTGGCAGCATTTAATTCAGCATTTCAGTAAATGGTTACAGCCATGGTTTTCAGTGCTGGGCATCGTTAGAGAGCTGAATAATTGCAAAGCTATTACAGTCTGTATCTGCTGGCCACCACTTCAGAGCTGCAAATTAACTCTCTGCAGCATCAGTTTTCTGCTTGATGTTATTGCCGTCCCCAGAGTGATGACCTTGGAAATCAATATATGGAAATCATTAATGCATCATGTTTTGTTTTGCTTTCCAATTGTCAGGCATCTGTTACTGCAGCCAAATAAAAATTCTTTACATGCAGTTTTATAATTTTACTTTCCATCAGCTTTATTTTAATAGTCCTCCAAGCGTTCTTTTCCTGGGATGAGTGGGGAGTTCCTGCAGAACAACTGCTCTAATGATGGGTGTTCCAAACATTTATCTATCACTGCTTCCCTGAGCTGTGCAGGTGAGTTCTTCACGAGGCAACACAAAGAGTTTCTCTGTGTGAGGGCAGCCCAGCCAGCAGGGACAGGGATGGGGATGTTGTGCAGCAGACAGGGCCAAGGAAGCGCTGATTTCCCTGCAGCTCTTGGGGAGCAGGATGCTCCCTGTTCTGCCTCCCCACGGCCCTTCAGAGCTGTGCTGAGAGGGGCGGATTTGCTGCTGCTGAAATATCAAGTGTCAGCTTGTGCCAGAATCACAGTTCTTGAATTTCCAGCAGCCTCAGCATCTGAAACCCTCTGCGCCTCCTTCAAGTGCTGCTTCACTTTCCCTGGAACTGGACTTTCTTCCCATGCAGATCTTTGTGAAAGGACAGTGGTTCCTTTCTGCACAGCCTTCCTCCCGTCTCAGAGACGGTCGTTGTGCAAAGCTCATCCACTTCATGTAAAACCAACAATTGCTCCACTTCAAAATGTTCCAGCAGCCGAGGGAAAAACCCAACAAAACGGGAGGAAAGGCCTTTCAAACAGGACACTCGAAGCTGTTGAAAGAAATTCGCAGACAATGATTTATTGAAAGCCATAAATGTTATAAATTTCCACAGGTGCTTTAAAGAAGCTCCACAAGGGCAGAGATGGGGTGGGAGAGACACAGGGACACCTTCCACAGACCTGGCTGCCCCAGCCTGGCCCTGGCACCCTGGGGTGGGGCAGACGCAGCCCCCCTGGTCAGCCAGAGCCCCCCCGGTCAGTCAGAGCCTCCCCGGACACTCCCAGGCTCTCTGGACATTCCCCATTTCCCCAGACATTCCCAGTTTATCTGCACGCTCCCAGTTTCCCCAGACATTCTCAGTTTCCCCAGACACTCCCAGTTCCCCCAGACGCTCCCAGTTTCTCCAGACACTCCCAGTTTCCCCCGACATTCCCAGTTTCCCCAGTCAGTCCCAGTTTCCCCGCACACTCCCAGTTTCCTTGGCCATTCCCAGTTTCCTTGGCCGTTCCCAGTTTCCTTGGCCATTCCCAGCTTCCTTGGCCATTCCCAGTTTCCCCAGACACTCCCAGTTTCCTCGGCCATTCCCAGTTTCCCCAGACATTCCCAGTTTCCCCGCACAGCCCGTGCCAGCCCAGCCCTGGCAGGGATGCTCTGGGTCCCTCCTGCAGGGCAGAACTGCCCCAAGTCCAGGGAAGGGATTGGCAGGGATTGGCACCAGCACTGAGCCACAGCAGGAGCAGAGCTCTCCAGGAGCTCCCAAAGCAGCCTGGAGCCCTGGGAGCCCTGGGAGCCCTGGGAGCCCTGGGAGCCCCAAAACCCAGCCTGGAGCCCTGGGAGCCCCAAAACCCAGCCTGGAGCCCTGGGAGCCCTGAGAGGAGCCCTGGGAGCCCACCCCTCTGCCGTGAGCGAGCTGCCCCGCTTTCCCAGCCTGGGTTTCATGTTCCAATCCCTCCATCTGTGGGTTGAAATGTGTTTTTCTGTCCCGTTCCCCACCAGGATGGTTCTCAGCTGAGGTGTCCGTGGCACTGAGGCGCCGTGCTCTACTGCTGGGGAATTTGCATCCCAGCTCCCAGCTCTCCTCCCTGGAAGCTGTTTGCAGGAGCGCTGTCCCCTGGGTCTGCTACAAACTATTTCAGGTTCAGCAGCTCCACGGCACGTCCAAAATAAACCCTGGAAAGGAAAAAAAAAAAGATGAATCAATTTAGGAATCAGCCTTCCAAAAGGCAAAAAGCTGTTGTAAAAATCTTCCTAGCCTAGATGAAAATATTTCGCATCACTGCTCTGACTCATCAGAAACGCTGGCAGAAAATTGGCCAGGAGCATCCAATTTAACCTTCCAGGAGCTGCTGTTTCAGCAAAAAAGGCATCTGCTGGGAACATGCCAGCACAGGCAAAACTATTTAGGGGAAAATACGTGAAACAAACTATTCCTGTAAGAAAGGAATAATGCGAAGTTACAAAGATATGCGGAATCACAACAGATGGATTAAAAATATCACTGAGTGGTAGAATGTCCTGAGCTGGAAGGGATCCACAAGGATCACCGAGTCCAGCTCCAGTACCCAAACAGCTTCTGTCAGAATGATTCCTCTGATCAATAAAGCAGGATTAGAGCTCCTTTTGTGTGCATGCAAGTATGGAAAGTTCCAGGTGCATGAATTTGACGGAAACTTTGAAAGGGTATGGTTTAGTCTGTGATTTGGAAAGAAACAAATGCTCGAAATGTGGGGAATTTCTGGGGGAAAAAAGCCCACTGGGTTTCCCAAAGGTTTATTCTGCAGGCACGGGGGCAGATTTTGATGGCACGTTTCCTCTTGCTCAGTGTGGCTGCTTGCATCACCTGGGTGCACCTTTATTGACTTGGTGGACACCGGGCCTGAGAGATTCTCCATCCCTGGGCAGCCCCAGGCAAGCAGCAGAACGAAACTGGGGCAGACACTGGGCATTTGTACTTGGGATGGAGCAAGAGAGGCTGGCATTGCCCAGCCGGGGAGGAGAAGGCTCCAGGGACAGCTGGGAATGTTCCCCTGGAGAGGAGAAGGCTCCAGGGACAGCTGGGAATGCTCCCCTGGCAAGGAGAAGGCTCCAGGCAGAGCTCAGAGCCCCTGGCAGGGCCTGAAGGGGCTCCAGGAGAGCTGCAGAGGGACTGGGGACAAGGCCTGGAGGGACAGGAGCCAGGGAATGGCTCCCACTGCCAGAGGGCAGGGATGGATGGGAGATTGGGAACTGGGAATTCCTGGCTGGGCTGGAATTGCCAGAGCAGCTGGGGCTGCCCCTGGATCCCTGGCAGTGCCCAAGGCCAGGCTGGACACTGGGACACCCTGGGACAGTGGGAGGTGTCCCTGCCATGACAGGGGTGGATGGGATGGGGTTTAAGCCCCTTTAACCCGAGCCAGTCTGGGCCTGTGATTCTGTGACTCACGGTGACCACGAGGCAGCCAGAAATCACTCAGCACGAGCTCTGCTGAGCCCGAGATCAGAAGGAAGGAATTAAAGAGCTCAGTGCAGTCTGTGTTAGGGGGGAAATGAAACCCAAAGAACTCGAGGTAATTGGTGGCTGAAGTGGTGGTGGCCAGGGCTGCTGCTCCCTCAGGACCTCTCCAGCTTGCTGCCCTCGTTTCATCTCCCTTTGAAGTGGTTTTCCCTCACAGTCGACATCAAAGGCACAAATCTCCTTCTCCTTTATTGCTGAAAGGGTCAGGGAAGCAGATGAGCAACAGCAACAACAGCTGAAATTCCCTCCTGAAATCCCCTGCAGCATCAAAGCCGGGGATTCCAGTTCCAGCAGACAGAGATCGCTCTGTGCTCTGCTGGGGCTGAGCAGCGAGCAGCGGGGCCGTGGGGTGTGCTGGGCCCCTGGAGGGCTGGGACGGCTGATCTCCTTCACCTCCTTCAGTCCAGCTCCTTGGGGTTACCCTTCACCAGCTCCTTGAGGGATCTCCTTCACTCCAGCTCCTTGGGGTTACCCTTCACCAGCTCCTTGTGGGATCTCCTTCACTCCAGTTCCCTGTGGGTTATCCTGTACCAGCTCCTTGGGGTTATCCTCCAGCTGAGCTCCCTGTGGGTTATCCTCCACCTGAGCTCCCTGTGGGTTATTCTCCACCTGAGCACCTTGGGGTTATCCTTCACCAACTCCCTGTGGGATCTCCTTCACCAGCTCCTTGTGGGTTACCCTTCACCTGAGCTCCTTTGGATTATCCTCCACCAGCTCCTTGTGGGATCTCCTCACCTGAGCTCCTTGTGGGTTACCCTTCATCCAGCTCCCTGTGGGCTCTCCTCACCTGAGCTCCTTGTGGGTTCCCCTTCACTCCAGCTCCCCGTGGGATGTCCTGCAGCTCCTCCCAGGCTGGCCCGGGCAGTTTTTGAGGAAGACACGCAGAAATGCTGGTCAGAAGGAAATGAAAATGATCATACTTGACTATCCCGCAGTTCCTGCCTGCCACTGCCAGAGCTCTGCTGCTACCTGGGCCCAGCAGAGAAAAACTCCCAGCAGAGAAAATCGATGGGAAAAATGCAAAATATTCCGTAGCACAGGTGGTTCCTTCAGATTATTTATCACAACAAGATTTTGGAGGGTCTCCTGGGGACCCACCATCCTCAGATGCTCACAAACCAATATTAATTCCAAACATTATTAAGACACATTCAAAACCCTTATTAAATGCAATCAAGTTTGATTTAGAAGGACTGGAAAGGTAAGCATAATTAAAATGAATGTGCTGCCTGGAATATAAATTTTTTTCAGCCAGCATTTGAGAGTCATATTGTCAGAAAATTAATAACCTTAAGCGGTATTTTCTCGTGGCCCACTGGGAAAATAAAGGGCTTGGTTCCCCTTGTTAAAAACTTTGCAGATTCTTTTGAAGAGGGATCCTGAATCCTAAATACGATTTTGCTAATGCGCTGCTTCCTCCTGGGGATGCTGCAGCACGGAGTGCACTTGAGTGGAAAGTTTGAGGATGACTTTAATTGAATTGCAGCCACCAGAAAAGCAGAGAGGGAGATGGGGAGAGCGGTGCAGCCCCTCTGCCCACCTGCACCCAGCCATGCCCGGGGCACGCGGCCAGGGCACTGCGGAGGGCACGGGGGATGTTTGTACAGCTTTGGGGTGCTGAGGAGGGGAACGAGGGGCAGGGCAGGAGCGGGGTCTGTCACCACAGAATCCCAGAATGGTCTGGAAGGGACCTTAAACCCCAGCCAGAGCCACCCCTGCCATGGCAGGGACACCTCCCACTGTCCCAGGCTGCTCCAGCCCCAGTGTCCAGCCTGGCCTTGGGCACTGCCAGGGATCCAGGGGCAGCCCCAGCTGCTCTGGCAATCCCAGCCCAGCCAGGAATTCCCAGTTCCCAATCTCCCACCCATCCCTGCCCTCTGGCACTGGGAGCCATTCCCTGGCTCCTGTCCCTGCAGGCCTTGTCCCCAGTCCCTCTGCAGCTCTCCTGGAGCCCCTCCAGGCCCTGCCAGGGGCTCTGAGCTCTGCCTGGAGCCTTCTCCTTGCCAGGGGAACATTCCCAGCTCTCCCAGCCTGGCTCCAGCCCTGGGGCAGCTCCGTGGCTCCTCTGGGCTCTCTCCAGCAGCTCCAGCTCCTCCCTGAGCTGTGTCCCAGGGCTGGGGCAGCTCTGCAGGTGAGGTCTCACCTGGGCACAGGTGAGGGCAGGGTCCCCTCCTGCTGCCCACACTGGGCTCAGCCCAGGCTGGGCTTTGGGTGCCGGCACACGCTGGGCAGGGCTGGGAGGTGGATTCTGAGTGACTCAGGAGGGGGTGAAGCCAGGCAGGGCTGGTGGGAAGGGAGCAGCCCCAGCCAGAGCCAACCCCAGCCCCAGCCCTGCCGGGGGGATGCCCTGGGCTGGAGCAGCCCTGGGAGGGCAGGGATGGCAGGGCAGGGATGGAAGGGATGGCAGGGCAGGCAGGGATGGCAGGGCTGGCAGGGCAGGGATGGCAGGGCAGGGCAGGCAGGACTGGCGTGTCCCTGCCCGTGGCTCCGAGCCCACCGATGCCCACGGTGCCCTGGTTCCACACTCCCAGTGCTGCCCCTGCCCTCTCCCCTGCCCTGCTGGCACCCAGCTCAGTGTGGGACCCAGGCCGAGGGTGCCCAATGCCAGGGGCAGCAGAACGTTCCGGCAGCTCCCTGACCCCAGCCCAGCTGGGGAGATCCACAGGCAGGTTTTCCTGAGTGATTTGTATCATTGTTTTAGTTTTCTTGTTTATAAAATTGGCAAGGGATGGCAGATGGCAGTGAAGGCAAACAAATCTCCTTCCCGGGGAAAACAAGTTAATTTCTTAGCTTTTTTTTTTTTTTTTAAGTTATTTTCTCGAGAGCTGTTAGATCCAAAGCAGTAATCCCTCCTTAATCCATCATAATGCCATTTGTTGAAAGTCCTGCTTTCCATGCTAATTGTGTTTCTGGAGTTAAACCTTGACACTTCACATCAGCCTCATGGCGAGGGAGAGCCACGAGCTCGGGGTTAATCCTCCCGGGCTGGTTTCGTGTCCTGTGCTGCTGCCCCACAGCAGGGATCAGCCTGGGCTGGGCTCGCTCCCAGGGCAGCCTCTGAGGGAATTCCTGCCCAGCTCCCATCAGCAGAGCTTCCCCAAATGCTGGAGTGACTGATTTTGTCAAAAGAAATAAAAGCTTTTAAATCGGTAGTTGTGATGTCCAAGGATTGGGGAGGGAAGGGAAGGGAAGGAAAATGGCACTGAATATCAGCTACCAGGGGCCTGCTCAAATATGCTTTGCACTGTGCTCCTCGTGCAGAGAAAGGCTCTGACAGGAGGGATTGTGTCAGAGCAGCAGCCGGGAGGAGGGAGTGCGAGCCCAGATAAACCCTCATCTCTGTGTACTCAATCCGAACCCGGGCTTTGCATCTGCAAATATTCATTTAAGCTCCTCTTCAGCAAACCAAAGATAAATCACCCTCGCGTGTAACTGTCCTGCTCTTTGTGAAATGCTCATTTCATGTCTCAAACTCTGCTTTTCCATCCCTCTGCCGGCAGATCCCCTCCTGTCTGCTCCACGGTGGGGCAGGAGGGGGAGCAGCCTCTGCCAGCTCATCCGGGCTCATCCCCTGGGGCTGCTGGGGCTGCTGGGGCTCATCCCTGGGCTGCTGGGCTCATCCCTGGGGCTGCTGGGGCTGCAGGGGCTCATCCCTGGGGCTGCTGGGCTCATCCCTGGGGCTCATCCCTGCTGGGGCTCATCCCCTGGGGCTCTGGGGCTGCTGGGGCTCATCCCTGGAGCTGCTGGGGCTCATCCTCTCGGGCTGCTGGGGCTCATCCCTGGGGCTCTGGGGCTCATCCCTGGGGCTCTGGGGCTGCTGGGGCTCATCCCCTGGCGCTGCTGGGGCTCATCCTCTCGGGCTGCTGGGGCTGCTGGGGTTCATCCCTGGGGCTGCTGGGGTTCATCCCTGGGGCTGCTGGGGCTCATCCCCTGGGGCTCTGGGGCTGCTGGGGCTCATCCCTGGGGCTGCTGGGGCTCATCCCTGGGGCTGCTGGGGCTCACCCCCTGCTGGGGTCTGGGGCTGCTGGGGCTCATCTCTGGGGCTGCTGGGGCTCATCCCTGGGGCTGCTGGGACTCATCCCCTGGGGTTCATCCCTGGGGCTCTGGGGCTCATCCCTGGGGCTCATCCCTGGGGCTCTGGGGCTGCTGGGGCTCATCCCTAGGGCTGTTGGGACTCATCCCTGGGGCTCATCCCTGGGGCTCTGGGGCTCATCCCTGGGGCTCATCCCTGGGGCTCTGGGGCTCTCCTTTGCCCGGGAAGCACTGCCCATGCCCACCTCAGTGGGCAGCAGTCCCTGCACAGCTTTTCCAGAGACCTTTCTGGATTCATGCACTTCTGGGTTTTCCCTTTCCCCGTGTCCATTCTCTCCTGTCTCTGCTCCCTGTCTGACACTCACCTCAGGGGCTCAGGAGCCAAAGACAGCATGAGGTAAGAGACAGAACTTCCCATCAAACCTGTAAATCAAATGTGACTGGAAGCGTTTGTGTGAAAGGAAGACACGGAGTTCTCCTGACAACCCCTTTCAGATTTAATGATGGGACATGATGGCCATTTTGTCCATCTGCCTCAAAGAGTTCCTAATGAATTCTGGAGCTCTGTGTGGGCACCCACGGCCATCTCAGCCCCCTGCCAGGGACAATGAGGAGCACTGCCACAAATCTGGCACAGGACGAGTCTGCAAGGTGGGTTTTGAAGGCAGGAGCAGCCCGGGCCTGGGGCTGTGTCCAGCACGAGCAGCTGCAGCAGGGGTTCTGGGGCTGCAGCGAGGGCTGGCAGGGGCCTGACAGGCAATAATGTGCCGGACTCTGGAATTATCCAAGGTCAGCAGAGTGGATTTCACTGCTGGCTTCACAGAACCCTCACAGCTCGAGAATCTGGCCACCTTCCAGAAAACTGGGGAAGGGATAACAGATCAGGGTTTAAAGCAGCAGATCCAGCTTCTCTCTCATTCCACAGGAAAACAGAAGTTTGGTGGCTCCAAGGCTGGGGGTGTGCTGCTGGCCAGTCCTGGGGAGCTCAGAGCCCGGGCAGGCTGGAGCACAGCCTGCATCTCTGCTCTGGAGGGGTTCAAGGGAAAGGGTGGCAGCCAAAGGACTCTGTCACCCAGCACTGGCAGGCGCTGCTGGCCCCTGCCCTGTGCAGCAGGGTGCTGTCCCAGCACACATGGCAGGATTTCGGGCATCGAACCCCAGCAGTGGGATTCCTGGCAGCTCCTCCCAGAGCCTTTGGCAATTTCTGTCAGCCTTCTTTGAAGCGGCGTCTGCTCCTTTTTGATATTTTTGATTTTTTTTCAGGTGCCAGGTGCAGCCCAGCACCGGAGCCGAAGGCTGGGAGCTGGGATGGGGCCCTGGAGCAGATCCTGTGTGTGGGGACGGGAGAGAGGAGAGACATCCCTGCTCCCTGGGCCAGGGACAGCACCAGGGAATGGCTGGAATCAGGGAAAGGCTCTTCCCCAGAGGGTGCTGGCACTGCCCAGGCTCCCCAGGGAATGGGCACGGCCCCGAGGCTGCCAGAGCTCCAGGAGCCTTTGGGCAGCGCTCCAGGGATGCCCAGGATGGGGTTGTTGGGGGTCTGGGCAGGGACAGGGGCTGGGCTGGATGATCCTGTGAGTCCCTCCAGCCCAGGACATTCTGTGACATTCCTGTGACAAGGTCCCACACCCAGGACCTGACAGAACCTGGCTGTTGCTTTTCATTACTTTGATTTTCCTCATCCCTGCAGGAGGCAAGCTGAAGAGAAAGGCAGGTCCATGCAAGGGTGCAGCAGGATTCCACTCTGCAGGGGCAGATCAGTGCTCTGATAGCCCAGGAAACACAGATTTAAATCCATGATCCAAGGCACAGCCTAGCAGGACCCTGCTGCAGTTCATGGTAAAGAAGCCCAGAGTATTATTTTTGCAGTTTAAAAGGAGGGACTACAAACAGCCCTGTGGAAAATCAGAATTCACAGAGGTGTTCAGCTGGTTGCTGTGAAACCCCAGCTCTGCTGTAGAGGAGATTAGAGCTGTGGTCACAAGAGCTCCACAGGCAGGCTCGGTGCTGGCTCTGCCTCCCCCAGCGTCCGGCCCTCAGACACGGCCGTGCCCCGCTCTCTGTGCTGGTGTCTCTGGGGCTCTTCCTTCTCCATGGTGTAGAACTGCTCTGACATCTGAAAAAGAGTCCAGTTGCAATCTGTTTAAAGTATTTTCAGAAATTCTAAAAATAAATGTATTTTTTAAAAATAACTATATGAAACTTTAAAAATAAATATATTTTAAAAATAAATATACGATAGACTCATGGTTTGGGTTAGGAGGGGCCTTAGATCCCATCCCACCCATCCCATGGATGCCATCCCATCCCATCTCATTATCCCATACATTATCCCATCCCATGGATGCCATCCCATCCCATCTCATTATCCCATACATTATCCCATCCCATGGATGCCATCCCATCCCATCCCATGGATCCCATCCCATGGATGCCATCCCATCCCATCCCATCCCATCCCATCCCATCCCATCCCATCCCATCCCATCCCATCCCATCCCATCCCATCCATTATCCCATCGATTGTCCCATCCCATCCCATCCCATCCCATCCCATCCCATCCCATCCCATCCCATCCCATCCCATCCCATCCCATCCCATCCATTATCCCATCCATTATCCCATCCCATCCCATTATCCCATCCCATCCCATCCCATGGATCCCATGCCATCCCATGGAGCCCATCCCATTATCACATCCCATTATCCCATCCCATCCCATCCCATGGATCCCTTCCCATCCCATTATCCCATTATCCCATTATCCCATCCCACTCATGCCAGGCTGCTCCCATCCCATGCAGCCTGGCCTGGAGCATTCCCCTCACCAGGAGATGAAGCTTTGGGAATCAGGAGGGTTTTGTCGCGACTGATCAAACCCTGCATGTCTCGGCTGAGGTTGCAGTACCAGAGGCTGACATTCCGTGAGGCGCAGTGCCTTACACCGGCACAGTGAGCTCTCCTCTCCTTGTCACCCATTTCTGACCCCTTGCAGCAAAGATGAGCCCGGACCAGGGGTCCCAGTGCACTGGTGAGCTCCATGCTGGGAGCAGGCTGCAGCTCCATCCCAGGAGCAGGCTGCAGCTCCATCCCGGGAGCAGGCTGCAGCTCTATCACTGGCAGCAGGCTGCAGCTCCATCCCAGGAGCAGGCTGCAGCTCTATCACTGGCAGCAGGCTGCAGCTCCATCCCAGGAGCAGGCTGCAGCTCTATCACTGGCAGCAGGCTGCAGCTCCATCCCAGGAGCAGGCTGCAGCTCCATCCCGGGAGCAGGCTGCAGCTCCATCCCGGGAGCAGGCTGCAGCTCCATCCCGGGAGCAGGCTGCAGCTCCATCCCAGGAGCAGGCTGCAGCTCCATCCCGGGAGCAGGCTGCAGCTCCATGCTGGGAGCAGGCTGCAGCTCCATCCCGGGAGCAGGCTGCAGCTCCATCCCGGGAGCAGGCTGCAGCTCCATCCCAGGAGCAGGCTGCAGCTCCATCCTGGGAGCAGGCTGCAGCTCCATCCCAGGAGCAGGCTGCAGCTCCATCCCGGGAGCAGGCTGCAGCTCCATCCCGGGAGCAGGCTGCAGCTCCATGCTGGGAGCAGGCTGCAGCTCCATCCCAGGAGCAGGCTGCAGCTCCATCTCCGGGGCAGGCTGCAGCTCACCTGAGGGAAGGCCCCAGCAGGTGGGAGCCTGCTTGGAGCAGCGCTGCTTCCAGCTCCATGCTCTTCTTGAAAATAAAAAAAATAATGGGATTATCATAATCGAGTGATTTTACCTAATTTTATAAATTATTTATTATAAGCAACTAGTCCAGGAAGTTCAGTGCATATATTTTACAAAAATAACACGAGACGCAGGGTTTCTAGAAATTCCCCTGCCCAAGAAAGGAAAGATTTCTCTGTTTCTCCTGAGACAGGAGAACAAACACCTCCTTTTGACATAAGAGATGCCAAGAGAAGCCATCCATGATGCCTTTCCATTTTTCACACCCATTTCCTAGCAAAGGTGACTCAGCTCTTCATTGCTTCAGTCTTTTCAGGGAACACTCTGCAAACTCTCTCCTGGTCTCTTCTTTTGCCTCCATTGATTTTCCATTATTCGCTTTGTTCCTTGTTATCTGAGGTCAGTCGTGAGATTTCCTTAAAAATTTATATCACTCCATAGCTTTTGCTTCAGTCTGGTTTATGTCCAGTTCATCTGCATTGTTGGGAGTTTTCTTTTATTTTTTTCTGTTCCTTTGGGTTCAGGTTTTTCTTTTATTGCCTTTTTTTTTTCTTCATTTCCATCTCTGTCATTATTTTTCTGTCTTTGCTTTCTTTTTTTTTTATTTTTTTTTCTTTTTTCTTCCTTTTTTCATAGAATCATCAACTCCCAGAATGGTTTGGAAGGGGCTTAAATCCCACCCAGTGCCACCCCTGCCATGGCAGGGACACCTTCCCCTGTCCCAGGCTGCTCCAGCCCCAGTGTCCAGCCTGGCCTGGGGCACTGCCAGGGATCCAGGGGCAGCCCCAGCTGCTCTGGCAATCCCAGCCCAGCCCCTCTGAGCAGCATTTGGCCCATTTTCTCTTTGTTCCCCTTTTCTCTGTTCCAGCTTTTAGAAGTGAAGTTGTGCTTGTGTCCCCAGCATCAAACCCCTCCCTGTCCCCACTGGCACGTGTCCCCCTGGTGTCCCTGTGACCAGCAGGACAGGGGGCCAGGATGGGGGTGCCAGGAGAGGGGGCCAGGATGGGGCTGCCAGGAGAGGGGCCCAGGATGGGGGTGCCAGGAGAGGGGGCCAGGACAGGGGTGCCAGGATGGGAGTGCCAGGATGGCGAGGCCAGGATGGGGGTGCTAGGACAGGGGGTCAGGATGGTGGAATCGGGACAGGGGTGCCAGGATGGGGAGGCCAGGATGGTGGAATCAGGACAGGGGGGCCAGGATGGGGGTATCAGGACAGGGGGGCCAGGATGGGGAGGCCAGGATGGTGGAATCAGGACAGGGGGGCCAGGATGGGGGTATCAGGACAGGGGTGCCAGCTCAGTGCTGAGAGCTGGGCAGGGCAGTGGCTCTGGGCACAGCTCTGGGCACCCCTGCTGTCAGTAAAGGGAGCTCAAACCCTGCCATCACTTGTTGGGGTGTTGGGGGACACAGGACAGATGAGGGACTCTGGACCTGGTTAGCATAAGAGATTTGATAACAGGATGCCTTGCAAAAGCAAAGGGAACCTTGAAAATTAGACCTGGATTGCAAGAAGATTCAATCAAACGGGTTTACCGGGAAAAGAGAATCCCATTAAACTCTGCAAGCAGGAGCTGTTGTTGTATGCACAAGTTTGTGAACGTGATTGCAGCCTAATCACTGCCGTGCTCATTACCAGTCTCCTGAAATAGTGCAAAAGCGTTTGCACCCCACTAAAATCGGATTCTGACGACCGAGTCAGTGTCCCCATCCTCTCCATCACTGACAATCTCTGCCCAGCAGTGCTCGGGGTGCTGCTGGAGCTGGGCTGGGTTTGTGCTTGAGCTCCTGCCTCTGCTGGGGGTTTGGGAGCGCAGCTCTGGGATGAATCACCTCGTTCCCACCAGGGCCCAGAATAGCTCTGCAGCAATTAAACTCGGAGTGAACCTGGCTCCCTCCTTGTGCCGATGGCAACTGAGCCACAGTGCCAAACAAATCTGCATCCGCGAGTTATTTTCATGTAAGGAAGAAAATATAACCTTTTTGGGTGGTTGCTATGCACATGTGTTTGGGGAAAGCAGCAGCTTACGTTGCTTGATGATGCCAAAATAGTGCAGGGAGGAGGGGCAGGCGCCAATTAACGCGATTTAATGCCAGCTCTAATTAACAGCACAATGGCTGCTGCTGACAGCGGGCACCTGGGGCACCTGGAGCACCTCTGGCACCTGGGGCATCTCCAGCACCTGCAGCATCTGGAGCACCTGTGGCACCTGGACCACCTCTATCATCTGTTTCACCTCTGGCACCTGGAGTACCCCCAGCACCTGGGACAGCTCCAACACCTGGATCACCTTGTTTCACCTCTGGCACCTCTGGCACCTGTTTCACCCGTGGCATCTCCAGCACCAGGGGCACCTCCGGCACTTGGAGCACCTGTTTCACCTCTGGCACCTCTGGCACCTGGAGCCCCCCGGGGCATCTGGAGCCCCTGGGTCACCTCTACCCCCCTGCCCAGCCCTGCAGCCAGTGCTGTGGCCGTGCCCAGCAGGGTCAGGGCTGCCCTGGGCAGCTCAGGATGCCTCTGCAGGTGCTGTGGGGTGTGGGCAAGGTGGCACGGCTCCTGAGCCAGGGGTGCCATCAGCAGCCAGGTAACAGCTGAGGGTATCCCAGACCCAAATCACCCTCAGGTGTGCTGCTGCTGCTTGGATCTCACAGCGAGGGAGCTTTGGGAAAGCCGGGTTGGGATCAGGAGCATTGAATGAGGCGGGGACAGAGGAGCAGGCGGTGCCAGCTGCCAGGCTGGGTGTCACCTGTCCCTGCCCGGGTGTCACCTGTCCCTGCCCGGGTGTCACCTGTCCCTGCCCGGGGGCAGCTAGCAGCGCCCGGGTGTCACCTGTCCCTGCCTGGGGGCAGCTGGCAGTGCCCATGTGCCCTGCCCAGGCTGAGCTGTGAGCAGAGCACCCCGGCTGGCTGAGGGGCTCCTCCCCTGGCACAAACCCGCATCTCCCCCTGGCTCCTTCCTGTTCTCTTCCCACACAGACAGCTCTGGTGGCCAAGCTCCCAGCCACGAGCCGTGCTCTGTGCTCCTGCTCTGCCTCTGGCTCCTGGTGCCCCAGGTGCCCCAGGTGCCCACTGTCAGCAGCAGCCATTGTGCTGTTAATTAGAGCTGGCATTAAATCGCGTTAATTGGCGCCTGCCCCTCCTCCCCGCACTATTTCCTGGAAATACAAACCTTCCCCGGGCTGGGGCTGTGCCCCGCTCTGGCTCTGCCTCTGGAGTGTGTGCCCTGGAAATACAAACCTTCCCCGGGCTGGGCAGTTTCACTGTGAATGTGGCTTAGAAAGAAGAAACAAATAAGCAGATAAACAAACCCAAAAAAAGCCCCAGAAGGAACACTGAAACCTCTTGCTGCGGGGCAGTTCATTAACCAGACAGGATTTGTGGCTTTTATCATCTCATCGATCTTTGGCAGCCCTCAAAAGCAGGCACAGGCACGGCACTGCTGCCCCTCGCTGGTCCCATCCCTGCGCAGAGCAGCAGAAATTCCCCTTTCCTGTGCTGGGGCTCCCAGCTGTGCCCTGGCTGTGCTCTGCTCCCACGGCTCCATTCCACAGCCAGTGATTATTCCTGATCCATGCATCAGTCACGGAATACCCTGCCTGGGAAGGGATCCCCGAAATCCTCCAGTCCAAGTCCAAATTGGCCAAAACCCCCAAAGCTGCCCCTGGAGCCCCCAGGAACCCCACCATGTGCCACCACAGGTCACAGCAGCTCCTGTGTGACCGTTCCACAGTGAAATGAGGTGGCAATGTGAGGATTTCGTGAGGAGTTTTAGAGGCTGGACTCCGTCACCTTGGAATCTTTTCCAACCTTAACGATTCTATGATTTTATGAAAAGTTGCCCCATGCTCCATCCCATAATACAACCCATCAACAGGTTGTAAGTGATTCTAAAGCACCCCAAATCCTGCTGTGCCATGGCAGATCTGCGGGGGGACCCTCATGGAATGGGGGGGTCGTCTCACTGGGGTCTCCCATCAGCCGAGGCACTGTCGTCTCACTGGGGTCTCCCATCAGCCGAGGCACTGAACACAGCCGAGGTGCCCTCAGAGCCCAGCCCCAGCCCCTCCTCTGCCCGTGGCATCCTCCCCAGTCCTTCCCAGCATTCAGAACTGACTCTTTTCCATTCCAGCTCACGCCTCAGGTCTCAGGTTTTAGTGAAGCCAGTGCTCAAATCGTCCCTGCTTTGTTGTTTCCTCAACAAAAATTGCCACTCTTGCTTGTCACTGACATATTTTATGAAAAATCCTTTTGCCAGGATTTTTTCTCCTGAGAAGCTGAGAGGCCGCAGGAAAAAAGGAAAAACAATTATTATCTGCGGCTGTGGAATGCAACAGGTGCCTCTTTAATTAGTCCATGGGAGGTGTTTCTACTTAATAACCAATCAAGGATGCAGCTAGTCTCGGACTCTCTGAGGGTCACAAGATTTTGTTATTCATTTCTTTCTATTCTTGTCTAACCTTCTGGTAATTCCTTTCTCTCTATTCTTTTAGTATAGTCTTAGTTTACTATTTTTAATATAATATATGTGATAATATAATAAATCAGCCTTCTGAAAAATAGAGTCAAGATTCTCATCTCTTCCCTCATCCTGGCTGCCCTGCAAAGACCACACTTGCCTCCAGCTCAGGGACCTGGCTCGGCACACTGGCAGCCAAAGGCTGTGCCAGGGGAGCTTTAGGTCAGATATGATGGAAAGTTTTTCATGGAAAAGGCTGCCAGGCCCTGGCACAGCTGCCCAGGGCAGGGGTGGAGTCCCCATCCCTGAAGGGTTCAGCAAATGTGTGGAGGTGGCACCCGGGGACATGGCTTGGTGGTGATCGTGGTGGTGGGGCTGGGTTGATGGTGGGGTTTGGTTGGTGATGGTTGGGTGTGCAGAGTGACACAGCCATGGACACCTGTGCAGGTGGGCTTTCCCAACCTCAATGATTCTGCAGTTCTAAATTAAAATATATATATATGTATTTTTTGCCACAAACCTTTTTTTTTTTTTTTTTTTTGGCCACAAACCCGGATGAAGGCAGAGCAGCTCTGCAGCAGGGGACTGTGTGACACTGCCTGTGACACGGGACTGGCTGCCACTGCTCCTGGCCAAAGACAGCCACGTGCTCCTGAGCTGTCCCCGAGGTGTGTCTGGAGCTGCCCCGTGCTGCAGGGTGGCACAGGGGGCTCATGGGCTCGCTGCTGCAGGGTGCCACGGTGGCACAGTGCACAGCACAGGGTGCTTGTTACAGACATACTCTATGAAAATCCTTCTGCCAGGATTTTCTTCTCCTGAGAAGCTGAGGAGCCTCAGGAAGGAAATGCAAACAATGACTCTCTGCTGCTGTGGGATGCAACAGGTGCTGCCTTGGTTGGTCCATGGGAGGTGTTTCTAATTAATGACCAATCAAGCACCCAGTCACATCAACTTTCTAGTTAGTCACGAGCCTTTCTTATTCATTCTTTTTTATTCTTATCCAGCTTTCTGATGAATCCTTTCTCTCTATTCTTTATTATTGTTTTAATATAGCATTTTTAATATAATATATATCTCAATATAATAAAAAAACATAGAGTCAAGATTCTCGCCTCTTCCCTCGTCCTGGGACCCCTGCAAATCTCACAACAGGGGCTCATGGCCATGGGCTCACTGCTGCAGGGGCACAGCCCACATGGGCTCACGGCCATGGGCTCCCCAGGCCTTCAGGAGCAGAGCAGTGGAACCAGAGCCCTGTGCTCCACACTCCTGAGCTCTGAGCCCTTCAGTGCTTCCCCGGGCTGGCAGCTGCTCCAGCTGGCATTTCACCTGCTCTTGGCTGAAATGTCAAGGAGTCATTCACCTGTGGGTGGTGTGAGGGCTGGCAAGGAGCTCTGAGAGCTCTGCCAAACTCTTCCTGATTATTTCAGGGAACGGGGATTTAGAGCACACAAGTGAAAAGGGGAAAATTGAGACTTTGTGAAAAAATAAAACCTGCAGGATGGGGGATCCTTATGGATACAATCAGGGTCTGATTCTAAAGAAAACTCGAGTGGTTTTGCTGTTAGACAGAGAACTGTAGCCTGGAATAGCAGCCAGGCTTCTTCCCTAGCCTTGCCAAGCTGTGCATCCCCACATGGGCGAGCTCAGGAGGGCAATAACCATTTCAGAAGCAGTGACAAACACCTCAGGCTCTGCCAGCACCCTCTGCCAGAGGTGGAGATGGGAACTGAGGCTGCACTGAGCCTGTGTGGGGCAAAGGCACGGGGAGAGATAGGGGGCTCTGGGGGGCTTCAATCCACCCTCGGTGTGGGGCCTCAGCTCTGGAGCCAGGCCGGGAGAGCTGGGAATGCTCCCCTGGAGAGGAGAAGCTCCAGGCAGAGCTCAGAGCCCCTGGCAGGGCCTGGAGGGGCTCCAGGAGAGCTGCAGAGGGACTGGGGACAAGGATGGAGGGACAGGACACAGGGAATGGCTGCCAGTGCCAGAGGGCAGGGATGGGTGGGAGATTGGGAACTGGGAATTCCTGGCTGAGCTGGAATTGCCAGAGCAGCTGGGGCTGCCCCAGGGGCAGTGCCCAAGGCCAGGCTGGACACTGGGGCTGGAGCACCTGGGACAGTGGGAGGTGTCTCAGGGTGGGGAACTGGATGGGATTTAAATGTTGCTTCCAACCCAACCATTCTGGGACTCTGGGATTCTGTATCAGCACTGGACAGCTCCCAGAAGGAGGCTGGGTTACGGCTCCGTGGGGCGGCACCGACAGCTCGGCTCATTCCCACCTGCCCTGCCCCACGGGTGCCCGGTGGGCGCCCCCAGCAGCAATTGCAGCCCCCCGGCACCATCGCGCCTGGGTGGGCAGAGCCCCGGCCCGGCCGTGCCCTGCCCTGCGTGTGGGCAGCAGCAGCCAGGGAGGAGGGAGCAGCTGCAGGGAGCCAGGCTGGGCTCGGGCACAGCTCTGCAGTCCGGGAGCAAAAATCGGCGTGGGGCTGGAACAGCTGCCCGGGCTGCGGGGCTGGGGGGACTGGAGATGGACGGGACAGGAGATGGACGGGACAGGAGATGGACGGGGCAGGAGATGGATGGGGCAGGACATGGATGAGGGCAGGAGATGGATGGGGCAGGAGATGGACGGGGCAGGAGATGGACGGGGCGGGAGATGGATGGGGCAGGACATGGATGGGGCAGGAGATGGATGGGGCAGGAGATGGACGGGGCAGGACATGGATGGGGCAGGAGATGGACGGGGCGGGAGATGGATGGGGCAGGAGATGGATGGGGACAGGACATGGATGGGACAGGGGATGGATGGGGGCAGGACACGGATGGGGGCAGGACATGGATGGGGCAGGAGATGGATGGGACAGGACATGGATGGGGGCAGGACATGGATGGGGCAGGACATGGATGGGCTGGTGTCACTGGGCACACAGGACAGCACAGGCAGTTTGTGGCATTAGAAGAATGACCAATCCATGGATCTCTTCCGTTACATGACTCCTGGAAAGAGCACAGTGGTGAAGTGCAGGTGCAGCGTTCATCGAGTAAGTTGTTGTCAAGTCAGTGAATGGAAGTCCCCAGAGTCTTCCTCCTCAAGTCACGTGCTCCAAAGTCCTCTAAATGCTAATGGAAATAAACTTGTGTTGGGTGTTGAGTTGACCTGTCCCCTGCCCATGTTTATTTTCCTCAAATGAGAGTAGAAAAAATAAATTTAAAATAGGGACACACACGTCACTAGGCTTCCAGCTCCCCAGGACTGCTTGAGACTCTGAAACTTTGTCACTCCTGCTGCAAAGAGGTAGGAGTGATCCACTGACCTCATGAACGTACTTTTTTAATTTGTCTTTTGGCGTGTTTAGGAATTTGGAGGTAGAGAAGCCAGAGTAAACTGGAATTTTCAGGTGTGTGTATTACACAAAAATACGAAGTAGGATATTCATGGAAAATACAACTTGTGAAGTATATCTGTATGGGACCAGTGTGAGTGTGAGGTTCAAATCCCCCAGGGGATGTCCGGAGGAGGTGTATCTGTCCAGAAATGCCTTCACTGGAGAATCCTCCCTGTAGGTTAACCCAACACTGGAATCGTATCTGGTGGGAGGGAACGGCTCCCCCAGGGCTGCCGCTGTCCACTCCTCCTGGCACTGCTCCTGCTCCGTGTCCTGCTCCTGCCGGACCTCTCTGACCTCAGAACAGTCCCACAAACCAGAGCAGGCTCCCACAGCTGCCTCAGCTGTGCCCAGCAGCCCTGAACAGAGCTGAGCTCAGCACTCCCCCCTTTCCCAGCCTGTTCTCCCAGCCCCACTGCCCACGGCGCAGACTGGGAGCTGTCCTGGGGAAGGCACAGGGGCAGGGAAGGCAGGCGCTGGGAGCTGAAACAGGGCAGGAGGAGGCAAAGGGGAGCTGCTCCAGGGAGGGCTCTGATGGGCTCCTGGGAAGGTCAGCTGGGCTTCTCCCACCACACTGCCGCCTTCACTCAGGATGAGTTTTGCCAGCGACTCTCTCAGCCCCTGATAGATGGGGATGCTCTTGTTCAGAGATCTATATCAGTAACTACATAAACTCTGGTTTGCCTTAAAATCGTATTGGTTTCTTGGCCTGAACAATTTAATGCAGCAGCAGCTCCCGCAGCAAACTGCAGACACTGCAAAACAGAGTGAATTTCACGGCTGCTCCTCGTGGCCTCTGACACCTCCCTTCCAGCCCCACGTTTTAACCGCTCCTACCACATTCCCCCGTCTCCTCTGGCTCTCTGTCACAGGACAAATACTCGGTGGCTGTTTCCAGTTTTTGTCTTTGCCCTGGGGCTTTGCACCACGGGCTGCGCCAGGCTCTGCCAGGTGCCCGTGTGAGGGGCTGCAGCTGAGGCCAAGAGCAGCACCCGGGGCTGGCACTGCCACCCTCCTGGTCACAGCAGGGAGGGCAGCTCACAGGCAAGCACAAGGGCTGAGGGATTTCCCCCTTGCAGAGCCTGAAGGGGCTCCAGGAGGGCCTGGACAGACACTCTGGACAAGGGTCTGGACCTGGTCCAGTGCAAGGTGTCCGTGCCCATGGCAGGAACGAGGTGAACTTAAGGGCCCTTCCAATCCCAACCATTCTGGGATTCTCTGATTCTCTGACTTGGCAGGGTGAGAAAAACCAGGCGTCCATTGGAGGAGGAATCGGTAGGTTGTCAAGGATATCCTGGTAGAGGAAGGAGGTCTGGAGGAAAGAAGGAGCTGAAGTGATTTGGCCTACCTGGTTAGCACAGCAGGTACTCGGTGTGTGCTTCCAGAGCGTGGGGAGACAAGGCAGCACAGCCAGCTGCCGTAAATGGGTCCTGCAGGTAGATCTGCCCCTCTGGTAATGACACTTGTGTTACTGCCTCAGGCAGAGCCCCCCGAGCCTGCCGTGCCTGTGGGCAGCCCCCCAGCCATCCCCACACCAGGCAGCACTGAGGCTGTGAGGTGTTCTGTGTGCTCCTTCCCTATGGAAAATGGCATCTCAGCCACCTCTGCCCCCAGGCTGTGCTGGCACTGGCTGCACCCAAAGGCGAATCTCTGGCTCTGCTACTCCTTACTGTACCAGGGAAGGGCAGCTGGTGTCACCTGCCTGCAGCTGGGCACGGCCCCTGGCACTGTGCCACAGCGTGTCCTTGTCCGTGCTGGAGACCCGCAGCGTGGCACACGGAGCCCTCCCTGGGGAAGGGACTGGCTGCAGGGTCACCTCAAAGGGTGTGACCCGCGGCTCCCTGTCCACGGGCAGTGACATTCCTCTGGGACAGGGTCACCTCAAAGGGTGTGACCCGCGGCTCCCTGTCCACGGGCAGTGACACTGCTCTGGGGCAGAGTCACCTCAAAGGGTGTGACCCGCGGCTCCCTGTCCACGGGCAGTGACACTGCTCTGGGGCAGAGTCACCTCAAAGGGTGTGGCCCATGGCTCCCTGTCCACCTGCAGTGACATTCCTCTGGGATGGGGCTGGGACTGGCTCAGCGGGGACAGGGGACACTCAGGGCACACCCAGGGCAAAGCCAGGGGACACCTTGGCACACCTGGACACACCCAGGGCACACTCAGGGCACACTCAGGGCACACTCAGGGCATGCTCTGGGCACACCCAGGGCACACCTGGACACACCCAGAGCACACCCAGGGCACACTCAGGGCACACTCAGGGCATGCTCAGGTCATTCTCAGGGCACAGCCAGGGCACACTCAGGGCACGCCCAGGGCCCACTCAGGCTTTGCTCAGCTCACCAAACCCATCCTCTCTCCTGTGCCTCAAGCCAGCAGTCCCAGGCTGGGCTCTCAGGGTGCCCACAGAAGCAGGACAGCCACCAAGTGAGGCCACCCCAGCCTGCCAGGGAGCCTGTGTGGCTGGGGAGGGACAGGCCGGCTCCCCTGGCTCCCCGAGGGGGTCTCTGCTCTGTCTGTGCCCCACGGGGTGCTGCAAGGCCAGGCTGGGTGCCAGCAGCTGGGTGCCAGCAGCCCCAGCACAGCCCCAGCCCCACGGCAGCCCTGGGGTGCAGCTCTGTCCCTGCCTCGGCACTCGCACCCCGTGCATTCGCTGCTGCCTCTGCTCAGGAGCAGACCCGAGTCAGCACTTTCTCCACCACGCTGCTCGGTAATTTTCCTTATCCTGCCTATATTTAACTTTCCCCCTTGGACTAGAATGTGGTTACAAAAAATTTCTGTCAGCTGGAAAGAAGGAACAATGCCTGGCTCAGCGCCTGTGCTCAGCAGTGAAGAGTCTGCAATTACAGACTAAAAAACACAACAATACAAAAGAAAGCCCCAAAACACCAGTAACAAAAACAAAGCAAAAACCTTTTTCCAATTTCTCCGAGAGTCTTCCTTGCAGTTGTTTTTTTTTTTCTGACAAGGATCAGCAATATGAGAGGGAAAGAGAATTCGGAGTAGAGAGCAATAAAAGGAAAATATAAAAAATCAAAATCCTGAAGTCTATTTTGCCTGCCAGAACATCAACTGTCACAATATGATTGCAGAGAGCAGCATCCAAGTGTTCTGAAGGAGGCTGACTCTTATCTGAGGTTCCAAACCACCCCTTCCTCTCCCAGTCCCTGTGCCAGACCGGCTGTGGGAGTGCCCTAAGCCTAAGCCTAAAACTAAGCCTAAGCATAACCTGAGGTTACCCCCAGCTCGGGTGCCAGGAGGGCTGGGGGCTGCCTGGGCAGAGCCTGTGCTGTGACAGCCCAGCCGTGGCACACAGGCACAGCTGGCACAGCTGGCACTGCTCTGCTGCCCCAGCCGTGGCACACAGGCACAGCTGGCACAGCTGGCACTGCTCTGCTGCCCAGCCGTGGCACACAGGCACAGCTGGCACAGCTGGCACTGCTCTGCTGCCCCAGCCCCTCACACAGGCACAGCTGGCACAGCTGGCACCGCTCTGCTGCCCCAGCCGTGGCACACAGGCACAACTGGCACAGCTGGCACTGCTCTGCTGCCCCAGCCCCTCACACAGGCACAACTGGCACAGCTGGCACTGCTCTGCTGCCCCAGCCCCTCACACAGGCACAGCTGGCCGGGCTGGCACTGCTCTGCTGCCCCAGCCGTGGCACACAGGCACAGCTGGCCGGGCTGGCACTGCTCTGCTGCCCCAGCCGTGGCACACAGGCACAGCTGGCACAGCTGGCACTGCTCTGCTGCCCCAGCCCCTCACACAGGCACAGCTGGCACAGCTGGCACTGCTCTGCTGCCCCAGCCGTGGCACACAGGCACAGCTGGCACAGCTGGCACTGCTCTGCTGCCCCAGCTGTGGCACACACGCTATGTCCCACTGGGAGCATCCTCATCACGGACAGAGCCACTGGCTGTGACACCCAGCAGGGATTTGCCACTGGATTGTCAGTGCCACAGGGGGTTAGCAAGGTCTGATGGTGAGGGACACTCCGTTGTTTACTGGGTTTTTGTTGCCTTTTGAGTTTCTCATGCACATCTCTCTGGTGTTTTAGACCAAACCCTTGCCCAAGGCCTGGCTGGACAGTTCTACACTGGGTTTTAGCCTCGGTCTCCTCTCTCAGAATCTGCTTGGATTGATTATTTATGTTCAGTAAAGGGAGGTTTAGATGCCATGAAATATTCATGCTGAGGGAAGCAGGAGCTGTTGACTGAAGCCCAGCTGGGGAGCCCAGGTCCCTCCGCAGGGAGCGACTGTGGGCTGGGCTCGGCAGAGTCTGGGCTTGAGCCCTTTTAGCCACAAACCTACCAGCCTGATTAAAGCAGGTGTGAAAGGGGGAGCTAAACAGGATCAAGTGAGCAGGTTCCCAGCTGGCTGGGCCGTGCAAGCACAGCAGCTCCTCAGAAGCACACTAATCCCAGCTGCAGGCTGCAGCCTGATCCGGACCCAGCACAGGGCCTGGCCAGGTGAGCTCCTGACCTCTTCACCTCCTGTGAAACCAACCCCGTGGCAGTGAGGCCAGAGTGTGCCAAAAGGAAAGGAAAGCACTTTAATGATGTGCTTTTATTTAGCAAGGCACTGCTCCAGTTAGAAATTCCATGACAGCATGAGCAGGTATTTGAATAACAAAAAATGATATCCATAATTAAGATACAAATGCTTTTAGGTACTGTTACACTGAGGATACAGAGCAAACCAGCAGCTGGAGAGATGGCAAACAATCTCAGATTATTCCATGCCCAGCTCTGCTCAGCAATCAGAACAGAACTGGACAGAGCCACGAAACCAAAGTGAGTTGGGCTCTGCCAAGCAGAGGGGGCACAGCCCCTTCTCCTGCCAGTCGCTGGCACTGCTCGGGGTCAGAGGGCTGGCAGTGATGGCACAGCCAGGCACTTCTCAGCAGCACTGGCCAGCAGCTCTGCTGCTGCCTGAAGCCATCTGAAAACCCTTGGGCGGCCCTGCTGTCCATCCCCTGCCCTGGGGGTCTCCATGTCCCCCAAGCAGTGTCCATCACAACTCTGGCTCCTGTGCCACCCCCACGGCAGAGGAAGTCAGGACAGCTGGTCCCAGGGGTTCCTTTGGCCTCAGAGCCTTTGCACCATGGAAAATGCTGCAGCTGCATCCACCAGACCATCCAAACCTGCCAGGAATCCACCAAATGCTGCAGCTGCATCCACCAGACCATCCAAACCTGCCAGGAATCCACCAAATGCTGCAGCTGCATCCACCAGACCATCCAAACCTGCCAGGCATCCACCGAATGCTGCAGGTGCATCCACCAGACCATCCAAACCCACCAGATATCCACCAAATGCTGCAGCTGCATCCACCAGACCATCCAAACCCACCAGGCACCCACCAAATGCTGCAGCTGCATCCACCAGACCATCCAAACCCACCAGATATCCACCAAATGCTGCAGCTGCATCCACCAGACCATCCAAACCCACCAGGCACCCACCAAATGCTGCAGCTGCATCCACCAGACCATCCAAACCCACCAGATATCCACCAAATGCTGCAGCTGCATCCACCAGACCATCCAAACCCACCAGGCATCCACCAAATGCTGCAGGTGCATCCACCAGACCATCCAAACCCACCAGGCATCCACCGAGTGCTGCAGGTGCATCCACCAGACCATCCAAACCCACCAGGCATCCACCGAGTGCTGCAGGTGCATCCACCAGACCATCCAAACCCACCAGGCATCCACCGAGTGCTGCAGGTGCATCCACCAGACCATCCAAACCCACCAGGCATCCACCGAGTGCTGCAGGTGCATCCACCAGACCATCCAAACCCACCAGGCATCCACCGAAGGCTGCAGCTGCATCCACCAAACCCACCAGGCATCCACTGAATGCTGCAGGTGCATGCAGCAGACCATCCAACCCACCAGGCATCCACCGAATGCTGCAGGTGCATGCAGCAGACCATGCAGGCTTGCAGCCTGCTCTGTGCCAGCCCCTTGGCACCACCGACTGCCTTCCCCAGGTTCAGCAAAGGGAACAAAAGGCCTTCAGCCCTTGGCTCTTCAAGGAAACTTCAAGAAGAATTCTTTTCATGGAAAAGGTGCTCAGGCCTTGGCGCTGCCCAGGGAGGTTTGCAGTGTCCATCCCTGCAGGTGTCCCCTGGAGGTGGCACTCAGGGCTCTTGGCTGGGGACAGGGTGGCCATGGGGCACAGCTGGCACTGCATGGGTTGGGAGGGCTGTGCCAGTCCCAGGGATTTCAGGGTTCTGTGATTCCTCCTGGGCTGTGCCTGGGGCCATGCTGGGGCAGAGCTGTCCCACAGGGCTGCCACTGGCCCAGCCCAGTGAGCCTCCTCCAGTGACACTGGGGGGAGTCAGGTTCTTTCCTACCTGCACAGTTTTTCTGCATGAAGCTAAGTTAGAGGCCCACTCCAACTGGTGCCTGAGCTCTGTTATTAATTATAGCTCCAGCTCGAATCCCACTCATTAGCTGAATGAGCAATAACAGGCGTTGAGCCTCTATCTGTTGATAATATTCTCCAATGGATCGGGGATGTGTCATTTGACACTGATAAACTAGGCAATATTATGAGCTGAATGTCTGAAATGCTACACAGATGGGGAATATATTAATTTAAGAAAATGTTATTAAGTGTTTAAGGAGTGTAATTATGAGCAGCCTTCTCGTTTGACACCTGTGTGCAGTCTTTCCTTGAGAGATAAAGACAGAGCAATGAGAACTGGAAACCAGCCTTCAAATCTCTCTGTTTTTTCCTCTTTTTAACTTCCTGCCAAATTAATTACTTTCAAGACACAACCAATATTGTAAAGAAGTTTTGACTGAAAACAATACCACAGTGCAGCCCACAGAAATCTTCTTTTAATACATTTATTTGGCAATACAAGACAATTTCTGAGAAACACCAGCTCTGCAGCATGACAGGGACAAGTTGCCCACGAGCCGGCGGCGCAGCCAGCCCCCAGCCTGGGGCTGTGCCAGGGCACGCTGCCAGCCCTGGTCAGCTGCAGAATTCACTGGAACTGCTGGGGAGAGCAGGGAAAATTAATCCTATTACATTGTAGGCAGTTCAAAGTTAATTGTTGAATTCCAAATGGAAGAAGAGAAGGCTCCAGGGAGGGCTCAGAGAACCTTCCAGCGCCTAAAGGGGCTCCAGGAGAGCTGGAGCCTTTGGGAGAGGGCCTGGACTGCCAGGACACGGGGAATGGCTCCCAGTGCCAGAGGGCAGGGTCAGATAGGATATTGGGAATTAGGAATTGTTCCCTGTGAGGGTGGGCTGGCCCTGGCACAGGTGCCCAGAGCAGCTGGGGCTGCCCCTGGATCCCTGGCAGTGCCCAAGGCCAGGCTGGACACTGGGACACCCTGGGACAGTGGGAGGTGTCCCTGCCATGGCAGGGGTGGAATGGGATTGAGACCCCTAAAACCCAGACTGTGATTCCCTGAAGTTCCTCACTGGATGGAGTGGGACAGGCGTTCCCCGAGGGTGTTGTCACGATGGAAAATGAGTGTGGGATGGCTCTGTCGTGGTGCCGGTGCCTGGATGGGCAGGGTCGGGTGCCTTTGCACAGTCTGAAGGCTGGTGCTATGCCAGCAATGTGCCTGGGCAGTGCCCAGGGCATCTCCCACGTCTCTCCTGAAGGAAGCAGCTGCCTTGCACCATCCCTGCTGCTCCTGGGCCTCCCAGCACCCCACGGAACCAGCTGTGGGAAGAGCTGGAACACCTCCCTGCAGACACCCAGTGCCCTCTGTGAAAACTAATTAATTATGATACCCACAGCACTGCCCCATCTCCTCATCCCCACAATGAGGGTTTGGCAGTGCTGAACACCCGTCTGCCTGGCACGGCAGGATCCACACACGGGCACACGTGGGCCCTGAGGAGCTGCTGTGAGGCTGCACGGGGGATCTGCCCGGAGCTGCAGCTGTGCAGCAGAGTGAGCCTGCAGCAGGGACCAGGGCTGGGATGGAGGGACCCAAAATGCATCCCAGGAGAGCTGCAGCAGAGTGAGCCTGCAGCAGGGACCAGGGATGGGATGGAGGGACCCAAAATGCATCCCAGGAGAGCTGCAGCAGAGTGAGCCTGCAGCAGGGGAGGGATGGAGGGATCCCAAATGCATTCCAGGAGAGCTGCTGGATGGTGGGTGCCAAGCTCTCACTGCTGGGATGTCAGTGTCCATTAAGTTAAAATAGGATCCTGGCCCTGCCGGGCTCCTGAGGAGCTCAAGAGCAGATTCACGTTCACAGCAAAGTCTTCTGTAAACAGAAAAAGCATTTTGTGGGAACCAGCAGCCAGGACATGTTCCCTGTAATGCTGCTGCACAAATCCTTGGAGGAGTTTCATCTGGAATAATGTATGAACCTGCACAGGGGGGAAAAATCAGATGGGAACTGATGACAGCTGCGTAAAAAATGCCAAGAGAGAGGATGGGGTGTTTTACAAGGGATAGGAAAAAGTTTCTGTCTCGTTCAGCGCAGAAAAAGTGGTTGACTTGGGGATATAACTGACAGCTGTGAAGACCCCAGGAGCAGTCACGAGCAGAAGGACAGAACTTTTGGAGCAAGAAGGGCAGCTGGGAGGAAAAACCCCAAAGAGCCGTGGGCAGAGGGTGCTACTGCAGCTCCTTAGAACCTGGGTGTTTCCATCCTCACCGTGCCACGTTCTGCAGGCAGAACCAGGACTGCTTGACCTAAGGATGCACCCACGGTTCTCTGCCCAAACTGTTTCATTTATGAGCATCTAGGCTGAAACGGGAGATTTTGCAAGCTGTTTATAGCTTTCCACAGAAAAATCCTACCCTTAGCACATTCGCTTCCAATGCAATGTTCTCTTTCATGTTAAGATTCATAAATATCAGTATAACTTTCATAATGGTGCCTGTTACCATCGTTAAAAATAAACTGTGAGTTTAAAAACAGAGAATAAATTTATATATTTAATAGCACCAAATTATCACTATAAATGTCCCTTATCATTTTATTAGCTCTTTTGGAGCCCTGTGTCTCCCTGCTCTGTGTCCTCAGCAGCAGGAGGAGGTTCAGAGTGTCCCCTGCTGAGGTGAGCCGAGGCTCTGCCCTGCACACCCTTGCTGCAAGAGCCTCCAGTGTCCCCGCAACCCTCCTGCTGTGAAGGACACAGACCTTCAGCACTTGGCTGTAATTTGGTTGATTTTACACACGGGAGGATCTCCCTGTGTTTGACAAACACCAACCCACAGGGTTCTCCTCCAGTGGGCAATTCCATTTATAGCACATCCAAAACCAGGGGAAATGGAGTTCAGGATTTCATTCCACTGTAACAGTTAAAATGTAAAATATATTCAGTCCGTTTACAGGCTTGAATTTGCAGTCAAGGGTGCTGAGCCCTGTCGTTCTTTCCTTGTCCTTGGTGAATAATGATAGGCAAGTAGAGGGGGCACAAGGACATTTCAACCCTGGATTTTACAGCAGCTGGTACTCAAAAGCAGTGGTTTCTTCTTTTTTTTTACTCCTTATTTGTGTTTCAAACCCATCCTTCATGAAACAAACCACAAAAGAGTCAACATTTCAGCCTTTCCCTCTCCCAGGTGTTAATGGAAAGCAGAAACACTTGGGATGTGCATTTCAATTGGAACAAGCGACACGATTTTTGTCAAGCTACTTCGTGTCAAGCACATAAATAAACATGTGCATAGGGAAAAGGTTCAATATTTCAACACTGGTTTCTTTTTGCAATCTTCAAGATGCGAGTCCAAAACATTTCTGTCAGGAAATTTGGGTGGGAGGATATTGGAAGGATGAAAAATGTGCATTTTCTGAAAAATGCGTCATAGTCAAAATCGCGGTGTTTCAAGAAAACTGTCGTGTCACCCAGCAGCCCTCAGCTCCTTTGAAACCTTGGGAAGGCAGTCCAAAGCAGAATCATTCCTGAAGTCACGCTTGCCCAAAGTGCCACAGCAGCCCCGTGCCCAGCACTGATTTTTGGCCAGCTCGGAGCGCTCGCGGTGCGCGGCTGCAGAACCAGCGCGGTGCCAGCAGCACCAGGAGCAGCCAAACAGCCCAAAGCCGGCTCTGACAGCAGCCCCAGGGCTTTGGAGCTCCTCTGCTCACGTCCTGCTCGGTCTCTGCAGAGCAATTCTTCACACAGACAGTCCCGGGGATGGACCGGCCGCTGCTCGTCTGCATCGATTTGTGTTCCCTCTCGAGGAACTGGGAGCTGAAATACCCGTTCAAGCTGAATAAAACATGAAAAAGAAAATCTTTAAAAACTGCCACTGAAGCACAGGAACCTCTTTTCTTGCTGAATTATGCTGGCACAGTAGCGAGAGGACCGCGCTGGCTCCCCGCTTGCCCACGCATGGAGTTGCCCCGTGGGCAAACCCACGGTGCCCAGCGCTCGCCAGGGCGTGGGGTGAGCGGGAGGGACACGGGCAGCAGCTGCTGGCTGCCCGGGCTGCCCACTGACCCCCTCCTGCCACAGCCACCCTCACTGCCCGGGGCCCAGCAGGGCTCCCCAAGGCTCTCCAGGGCCACCCCAACACGGGCAGGCACGGCGGGCATTGCCAGGGTCCCTCCACACCTGACTCTGGGTCCCTCTGCAGCCCAGCCCACCAGGACACTGCCAGGGTCCCTCTGCAGCCCAGCCCACCAGGACAGGGTGCAGGCTGCCCAGCACAGCCCTGCACACCCAGGATTTCTCATCTCCTGGTGAGCAGCTGCTGGGCTGCACCACAAACTCCTGTCTGGGACAGGGCAGAGCCACAGGATCCCCCCTGAGCCTCCTTTTCCCCAGGCTGAGCCCCTTTCCAGCTCCCTCAGCTGCTCCTTCCAAGCTCTCCTCTCCACACCCCTCACTGGGCACCTCTCACACTCTCCAGACCTTCCCGGGTGTGGTCTGGAGCAGGAGCGAGGGGCTGGGCAGCGCCTGGAGCAGGCAGCACACAGTGTACGCAAGGAGACCGAGCTAAAGGCAACAGCACTGAAATAAATGGCAGGCACAATTGCTCTACTTTATTAGATGCTGACAAGAGAACATAAATCCCTATCTGCAAAAATCGGTTATGTGCATTTGGACAACTGAATAAGGAGGTCTGAAATATTGTTCTATTTACTTTCACGGCACAGAACCAAGACACTCTTTGTTGCCTCATAAAATGCAGCACAGTGAAGTTAATACCTCTTTGCCAGCAGCTTTTTGCTCCCTTTTGCCAGGGACGGCCTCTGTTTGGGAGACGGCTCCATCAGCCTGGAACCCACAAGGACCTCGGGTTTATGAATGCGTTCCCTTGATCCAGGGCTGAAATTAATGCAGATTATGTGTCTCATGCACGGGGCTGCCTCGCAGCAGGCACACCAAGGGCACAGCGGTCACTTCACACCACTGACCTGCTCTGCTACTGCTCCTGCCCCAGAGCAGCACCGGGGGCTGCTGGAAAACAGAGGGGCTGGGGGGCTGGACACCTCCTGGTGTCCAGAGGGGCACGGGGCAAAAGAGGCTCCATCCACAGGGAAAAGGTGGGAAAAGGTTCACCCACATTTGTGGTTGTTCAGCCTGGAGCAAAGGAGGCTCAGGGGGGCCCTTGTGGCTCTGCACAGCTCCTGCCAGGAGGGGACAGCCGGGGGGTCGGGCTCTGCTCCAGGGAACAGGGACAGGAGCAGAGGGAACGGCCTCAGGCTGGGCCAGGGCAGCTCAGGGTGGGCCCAGCAGGAATTCCCCCATGGAAAGGGGGCTCAGGCCGTGGCACTGCCCAGGGAGGGTTGGAGTGCCCATCCCTGCAGGTGTCCCCTGGAGGTGGCACTCAGAGCTCCGGGCTGCGGACAAGGTGGGCACGGGGCACAGCTGGGACTCCCTGGGCTGGGAGGGCTTTGCCAGCCCAAGGGATTCAGTGATTCTGTGGTTTTTGTCCTCCCACGCTGCTGGCGATTGCACCTTCACTGCAGCACTGGATAAGCAGCAGAGGTTGCAGTGCTGTGTGCTCTGGATTTTGTCCCTGCCTGTCTTTGTTTTTCAACCCAGTTATTCAACACAGTTATTTTTGGGAAGCCCTTGGGACAGATTCAGGCTGCAAATTCAACAGTAGAGTCACACAAACGTGTTCCACTTGTCTCAGCCGGGAGCCAGCGCCGAGGAGTGCTCGCGTGTAACTCAGAATCAATGATTTATTCAGCATAAGTGATTTATTTTATTCTGCTCCTTTAATAGCCAAAAGCAAAACTTTCTGTCTTCAGAGGTACTCATCTCAGTGGTGGGGTTGGTTTTTTTCAAATACAAATAATCCCAAAGTGTGGCTTGCTGACAACAGACAGGCCACGGTGGGTAACACTCCCTTCATTCCACAGCGGGGCAGACAATCAAAGGTGCCCAAATTTGTTTTCCAAGAGCTTCGTGCGAGGCTGTGTTCACTCACGTTTCCTTGGTGTGCAAGCGTTAAATAGCAGGCTCTTGGCAAATTAAAATATTTATGAAGTTCCAACTCTGAAATGGAAAGCAGGTATGTCTTTTTGCTGTACCTTGAGCAAAAACTCAAGCTGCTCCAGACGTGGCGTGAGGAGTGGAGCTTCTGCTGGCAGCTCTGCTCCTCCTTTCGGGCACAAAGCTCCTGTAGTCCTTACTGAATTTTGTAAACCTTCACTCATCAGTTTTCATTGATTCTTGTGGGCACAAAGCATAGCCAGCACTTCCCAGCCCTCCAAATTGCTACCTCATTAGCAGCTCAGCATGTTGTGCCTTGTGCATACCAAATGAGGTGGTATGCCTGTGCATCACACTTCCTTTCCATAAATTTCCATAGAAACATTAAAAGCACAGTTATTCTTCTGGTTGGTTTTCTCTGTTGCTGTCTGTCCCCCCTTGTTACAGTAGCTGTAGGGTGATTAAAGGGTGCTCGCATTCCTAATTTTTCCTTTCAGCGGAGTTCCAGCAGTGTCAGATCTTCAAGCACAACCGACAAACAGAGAGGGACCGTGGAAGGTGGCAAAGACAGTCTGAGAGAAAAACCAAAGTAACGGAAGTTTCTCGATTAGGATGGTCCCCCTGAGATGAAGCAGGAGAACCGCAGGGGTGGTAGTGCACCTTCAGCTCTGTTTGCAAGGCTTGGGAGCTGGGCAGGGGCTCAGGGTCACACACTGCAGGTCACTGTGCGTGGTGGAGAAGGTACCCACAGCAGGAAATGTCTAAAACTGGCTTTTTTGGGTTTATTACAATCCAGAACTCAACCTGACCTCCTCCTAGACACATTTTCTCAGTGAGGTGAGACTGGCACCTGATTTTAGATAACAGATTTAGATCCAGCCAGGGTGCAGTGTGGAGCAATGAGAGAGGGGAGAAGGGCTGGGTTAATATGGGATTCTTTGGAGGGGGAATTTTGGTGTCCAGCAGGCATTGACTCACTGCAACAAATCACTAACAACCCCACTTCTCCGGGCAGAGCAATTTGCTGCCGCTCCTGGATTTCTCCCTGTGTGCCTCAGGAAAACACAAACCCCTTTATTAAATCAGGAGAACCCGTAGGTGCTAGAGGAAAAGAGCATTTATTTAGTCGTGTGCCGTGCTTGGATGCACAGCTCCGAGGGGAGCACCCACACCCCATGGAGCCTCCCAAGGATCCCAGCTTCCTGCAGACCCAACACACCCTGCAGCTGGAACACCGCCCTGCAGGTCAGGGCACTGTGCCGAGGACACAGAGCCTCCCTGGGAGGCGCAGGGGGAAGTCCTAAAGTAGAAATAAACTGATAGTGGAATATGAGCTGTCGGTAATGAACTGGCTCCCAGCTCTCCAGCTCCCATGGAAAGCTCATTTGCTTTGTATAATTGGAAGTGTCATACTCAATAGCACTCCCTGAACCTTTTTTTTTTTTTTAAAGAGAATCCACAATAATTTGTTGCAATACAGCCCCATTGATTCCTGTTTGGGGCTATAGATCAGGTAATTAGACATAATGAAAAGCAGAGAAGGGAGAAGGATGTAGAAGTTCTAAAGCTATAGAGGGGTCATCACCTATTGCAGCGCTCGTATTGATTCCCTTCATTGTACGGAAACCTGGAACTCTTAAGAGCAGCAATAATGGCACTTCAAGTGCTCCAATGTCTCTGAGAGCACGAGAAGAAAAACACTGCTTGGTGCCAGCTCGCTTGTGACAGAGCAGAAGGATGAGCAGGCAGGAGCGGTGAGGAGGGGCACGCGGGGACAGGAGGCATGCGAGGGATGCCACCCTTCCAGGACTGCTCTGCAGAGGGAGGGCTGAAGGACAGCAGCTGGGGGCCCCTCAGAGTTGCCTTTTCTCTGCCTTCCTGCTGGCATCAGAGGTTGACTCCTTTCAGTCCCTTCTCAACCAGACTCTGCAGCTGCTCTCATGCTCGGGCCGGAGGAAGGCAGAGGACAGGAGGAGCAGCATCAGATCTCTGCCTCTTTCCCCCATGTTCCCCCCATCCTGCACCTGGTACACGGGGAGTGACCCGAGCATTGTCCTGGACCTGCTGGCCCAGGGCACTCTTCATCTCTGATGCCAGACCCACAGAGCCTGGGGTCTCGCTTCCTTTCTTTCACCGTGAGCCTGCTCTGCTCCAAAGGAAAAGGCTTGAACTCGGGTTTTCCACAGCCTGGCTCCTGCGCTCAGGGGCCACAGCCCTCCCTCAGACAGGCTGGCCCTCCTCTGCGCCCTGCAGCGGAACAAAACCGAGGCAGTAACAGGGAACAGCTCCACAGCCCCTCTCTGCCGGGGCGTTTTCAGCAGGGACACGAAGGATCCGGGAAGGGCAGGGATACTGGGTGACAGGGATGGGGCAGACGAGGCAGGGATGGGCAGGGAGGGGCAGGGGTGGAGGGGATGGGGCAGAGGTGGCAGGGATGGGGCAGAGGTGGCAGGGATGGGCAGGGAGGGGCAGGGATGGGCAGGGGTGGAGGGGATAGGGCAGAGGAGGCAAGCATGGGCAGTGTGGCAGGGATGTCCTGACAGGGCAGTGACCTCTGAGGGAGCCCTGAATTGGCCCTTTGGATACTTGCTCAGCCTCAGGGCTTGGAATGCCCTTTCACTAAAAAGGGTTAGGAAAAACTTCTCCTGAGGCAAACGTGGCTCCTGAGCATTTCACCATGTTGCTGTGCTGTGTGTGCCCAGCTCTTCCCATGCCTTTAACAAACTTTGCACAGGGCTCTCGGCTGCAGTGAAACCTCTTCTCCTGCTCGAGACCCCTGCAGCTGCTGACATTGCCCCGTGGCTGCTGACTCGTGAGGGCAGTTCCTGCAGACAGAGCTGCAGCTCTGCAGGGAGGAGAGGGCACAATGGGCTGCCTGCATGGCTGGTCCCGCCTCTGGCTGGCTCTTCCCACACCTCCAGAGCTTGCTGTGGGGCAGAGCCCACAGCCAGAGCTCCCCCGTGCAGCAGCTTTTCAAGAGACCCTGGGTGCCATCAGTCCTGGGGAACAGGGAGGGTTTTGGTTATTTGGGGCAGGGCATGAAACTCTGGGCTTGGGAAGGTGAGAACTGAGAAAATGTGTTTTCATTACTTGGGGAATTAATCATACAATTGTAGAATTATAGAAGGGACCTTAAGATCATCCAGTTCTATCCCCTGCCATGGGCAGGGACACCTTCCACTAGAGCAGGGTGCTCCAACAACCTGGCCTGGAAATGAAAAGCAGATGAGAGCCAGACATGAACAGAAAAGCACTTCAGTGAGTTTGTTCTCCTTGCACAAATTCACAGGGAATTCCTTTGGAAGCACTCCCTTCTTCTTGCATGGGAACTGGGTCTGTGTTCATCAAGCACAGAACATCACAAAGTGCTTTAAGCAGCTGAGACATTCAGTGCGAGACTTCACATCGGGAATGCAGGATGTGTGAAACCAGCTCGAAATAGGACAGAAAAAAAGGAAGAGCTGTTCTAGTCCCCAGGGTCTGCTGCCGTGTTCTCAGGCTCTGGGACTTTTCAGCATTTCTAATATGGAGCATTATAAATATTCATACAGACACTCAGAGGCTAAAATTAAATGAGCTCGTCAGGGTTATTTTTAGCACAATGGACGTAGGCAATGAGAAGATCCCAAGGCAGTGGCTGGGACAGCGGGAGGGTGGTGCCTGTCCCCCGTTCCAGGCAGGGCTGTGGAATGGAAGCAGGGGGGAAGTTCATGGGGAGGAGAGCCGGGAGCATGGGACGCGATGGCTGTGCTCCCCATCAGAGCCCCCTAACAGGCTGCCCTGGTGGGTAAATGCACCTCAGAGGGCTGAGGCACTCCTGTGCTGGGAAACCCGGGCTCCGGGGCGCTGGGGGAGCAGCAGGAGCTGAGAGAGCGGGGGGCTGGCGGTGGGAACCTCCTGGGGTGGCCAGTGCAGGGCGGGATGAAGGACTCCAAAAGGCCTCCAAGGTGTTCTGTTCCTGGCACAGGAACCTCCCGGGGTGGCCGGTGCCACAAACCCACGGTGCAGGGAAGGATGAAGGCCTCCAAAAGGCCTCCAAGGTGTTCTGTTCCCGGCTGCAAAATCCTTCTTGAGTTAGTGCTGGGAAAAGGGCGGTTGAGGGCTCAGCGACAACTCAGAAATGCATGAGCTCAGGTGTGGAGAGGGTAAATATGGAGGGCGAGAAGCCAGAGCCAGGGTTCCTGGTGCACGTGGGTGCTGGCGGGCTGCGAGTGCCCAGGGAGCCTGCAGGAGCTCAGGAGAGGGGCAGAGCGCAGCCCCAGAGGAAACTGTGCTCCAGCGCCCAGCTGGAATACAAATATCACACGGCCAACCCGGGACACTGGGGCGGGCAGAGGAGTGCTTTTCCTGGGGTGCTTCTCCCCCCGCGTTCCACCCTCCATTTGCTCTCTCCAGGCACCCCCCCAGGCTGCTGGCAGCGTCTCAGGCCGCAGGGACCCTGCTCCGTGCAGCCTTGCTGCCATGGAACCAGCCAGGCATCCTCTCTTCCTGCTCTAGTGCTTTTAGTTTTAATCTTTTACAATCTGTAGAAGCATCTTTGAAGACAGGAACTCCCGGGATGTTTTGAAAAGCTCCACGCAGCCCGCGGTGGGCGGCTGCCTTCCGCAGGTGCTCTGAGGACACGGCCCTGCCTCACTGAGGGAAGGCTGGGGCTGCCCAGAGCCAGGGAAAGGAAGGAGAAGGGGAAAGAGCCACCTCCTGCTCCTTTGAAATAGATCTGCAAAAGCTGCTGGCACTTCCCACCTCCCCACAGAGGGGCTCTCTCTGGGCTGAGCTGGGCTGGGGGGTCGGTGGGTGCCCCGAGTGCCAGCAGGACACGCAGGGAGGGACAGCTCTCCTGTGAGGACAGGCTGGCAGAGCTGGCATCAGCCAGCCCAGAGGAGAGAGGCTCTGGGTGACCTAACTCGGTTCCTGAGCACCTGAAGGGGCTCCAGGAGAGCTGCAGAGGGACTGGGGACAAGGCCTGGAGGGACAGGAGCCAGGGAATGGCTCCCAGTGCCAGAGGGCAGGGATGGATGGGAGATTGGGAATTGGGAATTCCTGGCTGGGCTGGGATTGCCAGAGCAGCTGGGGCTGCCCCTGGATCCCTGGCAGTGCCCAAGGCCAGGCTGGACACTGGGGCACCTGTGCAGGTGGCTCCAGCCCGGCCCTGGCTCCCCAGGTGCTGCCCAGGCCGGATCCCTGCTGCTGCTGCACTGCGATGCCATGGTGTGTTCCTGTACCCACCATTCCCATCCCGGGGTTTGGCACACTCCCCTCATCACGTGTCAAAGCACAGAAGTGCCTTGGCCTTTCAGTTGACGATTCAGATTTCTTTTTGTGACACAGTGTGACATCATGCAGTGTGCTGGCTGCAATTAGGTGCAGTTCGATTGTGTGCGGGTTTGTCACTCAGGGCAATTATTTCTTTTTAATAGCAGTAATTGATACTCTGAGTTGCCAAAGATAAGAAAGCCAGCAGTAAGCAGAGCCATTTGTCATCCCTGCAGCCTTGATAAATAATAATTGAACTGGCTGCCTGTATTGACAAACAGAAGGGCAGCTCTGATCCAAGGGAAATGTTAAAAACCTAAATTCAATGTGGTTTTGAGGGAATACCATTTATCCATAACTAAATCTACCACTTATTTATCTTTTTATTCTTCTGAGGAATATTATTTTACTCAAAAAGCCAGTGATATCAGATGGGAGGTCCTTCAGAGCTCTATCCTATAATGCTCTATTTATTAACACAGAGCATTGCTTCTTGCGCTTAATAGACAATCTTCTTAATCTTTATAGGAGATAAATCACTTCAAACCAATAAAATTAAGTAGCAGCAGTCTTTTGGTTACAATAGGAAGACAGATGCAGTTGGGTTTGCCTCGGGAAGAGCAGTCCTGAGTCCCCTCTGCAGCTGCAGCTGGAGCAGGTGCCTGCTCAAACGGGCTGTGTCACCCTGCAGGGTGGCAGGGACGGGGGACAGTCCCACCCCTCACAGAGACCCGAGCAGGCACACCCAGCTCTGCCCCAAACGGGTTACAGCAGGGCAGGAGGGGCGCCCTGGCTGCAGGCGTCACACAGACTGAACAGATACACAGGAAACTCTTCCCTCTTCCTTTCCCGCTTTCCCTCTTTATTTTTACATTTTTAATTGTCTGCTGGAACTTTAAACAGGCACTGAACCTGAACACCAGAGAACAAACCACCCTGCTGTTCCACCAGGTAAAAACTGCTATTTTTATACTTAGATTTCAAATTATCTGTGCTTCTGCAACGAGATTCCTCCTATTAAAGAATATCCTTAAAAAATGAATTTTCAGACAAAAAGTCACTCCTAATAACCTTGCTTGGGTTGTGTTTGGGTTGTCCTCTGCAATATTACAAAAGACCACAATTGCTTGGACTAAGTCTCCTGAACGGAACGATTGCGGGTTCAGGGCAGGCCCCGTTTGGCTGGCGAGTGTGGAGGCTGGCCATCCCCTGCCCGGGCCAAGGCCGTGCCACTGGCTGGGTGTGCCGCTCCTGCCCCTCAGCCCTGCCTCCGGATCTGCTTATTGCCAAAAGGAGCAGTATTTGGTGCTGGGTCTGGAAACGTTATCACACCAAAAGCCTTTCCTCGTGCTTTTATTTAGCCATTCATGAATTCCTCTGTAGCTACAACCGGCCGGGGAGATGAAGCACCCTTGCTGGTCTCTGTGTGTTGGTTATTTTTTCTCTTTCATAACAGGACTGCCGGGGTGTGTTCTTTGAGCTTTACTGCAGCATCAGCCTCATCACATGGCTGAGACAATAGGAAGGTGGCAAAGCTCACGTACAGCCAGCAGCAGCCGAAGATTTCTTTGTTCCAGAGCATTTTAAAAACTTCCTGGCCAAAAGCACATTGCTAAGGCTCACAGGCCATTGTTCTAGCCAGGCGCTAAAAGCACCCGTACACACTGCACACAATGCCTGCTTGTCTGCCTTCGATTAACAACACACAACACACCATCATTAAGCCTAAACCCTTCTGTATCTTGCTAAGCACATTTTCCTGCAGTCCTGAGGTGTAGCTTAGCCAAGCCTGAAACTCAAGCTATTGTTTAATGCAGCTCTATGCTCTTTCTGTTTCTAGGGCCTCCTTTCCCAGCTTTCTAAAGTCTTCCTACCTTTACCATGTCCCACATTCTGCTCCTCCCCCAGAGCAGGGGCAGCTCTGGGGCTCTCGGGGCAGACCCGATGGCCAAGGTTTGCTTCTGGGAGGCTCTTTGGGCTCTTGGACACATCTGTGGTGTTTGGGGCAGCCCAGAAGGGACCTGCAGGGGTTCCCAGAGCTTCTCGCGGCCAGGAGCTCCCAGGCTCTCAGGGTTCTCGTGGCAAGCAGCTCCCTTAGGAGAGGATCCCTGGTTCAGCGTGGAGCCACCGTCCCTGGAAGGGCTCCAAAAACAAACAGACGTGGCACTTGGGGTCGGGGTTCAGTGGGCATTTGGCTGGAGGGTGGATTTGATGATCTCAGAGGTGTTTTCCTGCTGTGCTGGTCTGTGATGGTTCTGTGACTCAGAGCAGGTCCAGGGCAGTGCTCTGGGACACAGAAAGCACCTGGAGCACCCTGGCAGGATGGGATGGATCCTGTGATCAGCACCCCGAGGCAGAAACTGCTCCAGTGCCCCAGGGTTATGGGTGGGGTGTTGGTGGCCCCCCTTTGGACAAGGCCTGGAGGGACAGGAGCCAGGGAATGGCTCCCAGTGCCAGAGGGCAGGGATGGATGGGAGATTGGGAATTGGGAATTCCTGGCTGGGCTGGGATTGCCAGAGCAGCTGGGGCTGCCCCTGGATCCCTGGCAGTGCCCAAGGCCAGGCTGGACACTGGGACACCCTGGGACAGTGGGAGGTGTCCCTGCCATGGCAGGGGGGGCACTGGGTGGGATCTGAGTCTCCTCCCACCCAACCCACGCTCTGGTTTTGTGACTCTAATTCAGAGCAAGGATGAACATTCAGTCCTAAGCAGATTGGTCATTTCAGGGAGGGCTGTTCCCACGGAGCAGCTCCGTAGGACTCTTCACATCCTGTTCTCCCTGCAGAGGTTCACCTCCCAGTGCCTGGCCAGGAGCATTTTGTGCAGCTGGGTTATTGCAGTGGAGCATTTCTGTGCCTCAGTGTTCACAGAGCTTTCCATGACCAGCTGCCTGCTCTGGAAAGCAGCGGCTGGTGAGGCAGAGCCAGGCTGCCCTGGGCGGCCGTGCAGACATTGCTCATCCCCACCAGTGATAACAAGTGGAGAAGGAGTGCCGAGCGTGGGGAAACACAGTGAATATTTTATGAGCTGTTAAACATTTATTAATAATTCATATGCAGATGATTAAAAAATTAATACGAAATCTGAGAATGATTTAGGAAGGAGTGAGCTCATGCTGACAGATGTGAGGAGCTGCTGGAAGGGGAGGGCGAGGGGAGGAGATGGCACTGGAGTCCTCTGGGAGCAATCCTGTCTGCTTTGCAAATATCAAACAAGCCAAATTCAACAGGGCCCTGGGTCTCCAGCCCCCAGCAGAGAGCTGGGGGGCAAACAGGGACAGGCAGGGACAGGAGAGGCAGGTAAGGACAGGCAGGGACAGGCAGGGGCCAGCCTCTGGCAAGGACGCAGCATTGACCTTGCTGCTAAGTAAACCCACAGAAACCTGTGTGAGGTAACCAGAAGAGTTTAAACCCTCTCCTTCTCCTTCTCCTTCTCCTTCTCCTTCTCCTTCTCCTTCTCCTTCTCCTTCTCCTTCTCCTTCTCCTTCTCCTTCTCCTTCTCCTTCTCCTTCTCCTTCTCCTTCTCCTTCTCCTTCTCCTTCTCCTTCTCCTTCTCCTTCTCCTCCTCTTCCTCCTCCTCCTCCTCCTCCTCCTTCTCCCTCGGGGCTGTCCCTTCCTCTCCCAGAACAGGTTTTCACTGTGCTTTTCTCCAGAGAGAGGAATGGCACAGATCTCCAAGCAGCAGAGAGAGAATCACGGAATCCCAGACTGGTCTGGGTGGGAGGGGACATTCGAGCTCTCCCAGTGCCACCCCTGCCATGGCAGGGACACCTCCCACTGTCCCAGTGTGCCCAGTGTCCAGCCTGGCCTTGGGCACTGCCAGGGATCCAGGGGCAGCCCCAGCTGCTCTGGCAATCCCAGCCCAGCCAGGAATTCCCAATTCCCAATCTCCCATCCATCCCTGCCCTCTGGCACTGGGAGCCATTCCCTGGCTCCTGTCCCTCCAGGCCTTGTCCCCAGTCCCTCTGCAGCTCTCCTGGAGCCCCTTCAGGCCCTGCCAGGGGCTCTGAGCTCTCCTGGGGCTGATGATTTCCAGGAGGATGGCTCTTCTTCTCTGTGGCTGGCTCAAAGGCCAACAGGAATCTTGAGCAGGAGCCATTGTGACCTTGTAAATAGTTGTTAAAATGAAAAAATAGTGGATCTGTAGGAATTAATTTGACTCATGGAAGGTTTCATAGGAACAGAAAGCTTTTGCCTAAAACAGAGACAATTTAAGAGAGATCAGGCAGATGTTAAGACTCTGATTGAATTACTTAGCCCTATTCACACATACAAAGAGAGGGAAGGGGAGGAAATTAATGAGACTGAAATCTTTCCTTCATATTTGATTAAATAATTGTTTATTCTCACCTCACAGAACTGAACAGAGACAAATCTTGTGGAATGCACTGGCCAGTTGCCCCCAGTGACGTGTGAAATAGAGCCAGACTGAAACTCTTGAAGTTCTGGCTACAGTAGTGAGAGAAACAATATTATTTGTCCATTTCTGTGGGCAGTAATGTCAATTTACTCTCTTTTAATCAGTCTTCTTTCAAAATTTCTCCAGCATGATGTGAGCATCCGTTACAGCAGCTCCACCCCGTGCTTCAAGGAGCTCAGCAATAAATGGGTTTAACGGTATTAAAATGGTGGTGGCAATGCAGGCACGTGCCATACACACACGGTGTTGTGGACTGCACAAGAGCTGTCTCTGATGCTGAATGTGCTAATTAACCTCCCTGGGAACGGCAGCTCCTCTTGGGGGGTCGGGGTGGGGCACGGCACATGTCCCTGCAGTAAAATGGCACTGACCTTTCTCCTGCCCCCGTGCTCCTTCTGCCACGACAAACAGATTCCATTCCAGAGCCTTCCAGGCAATGGTATCGATATTTAACTGAATTCTGGGAAGCTGCTTTGGAAGTGTAAATTCTGCTCCTTTCCCCAGCAGGGGGCTGTAGGAATGTACCCCCTGTGAACAGAGTGACAGAACCTTCCTCTGTCCCCCAAAAAGGAAAGAGCCCAGAGCTTTCTCCCAGTGATCAGGTAGGAAAATCACTGATAGGACCTTGGGGACTTCCTCAAGTTTGGGGACAGCTAATTGGCCAGGAGCCAAAAGGTCCCGCCTGGGCCATTGAGTAGAAAAGCACAGAACAAAGGAACCAACTCGCTTTTGTGAGGTGTCTTTACCAGGAGCACAAGCCTGTGGCATCTGGATCGCTTTGAGTTTGTTATTTTGCCTTTATTAAACCTTTTTTGTTGCTGACGCTGTCACATCAGCCTCCTGCTCCTTCTATGACTCCCAGTGAAAGCTGAGCTATTCTGGGGTGTAACGTTGGGATGTTGGGAGCTCATCAGGTCAGCTCGAAACCCCCGGGCAAAACGGTACAGTGGGCAATGCCACATCCTCGCCTGCCACGGGAGCACTGGTGCCTGTCCCCATGGACACCTGCCAGGGGCCCTGGGACAGCTCTGCAGGTCACAGGGGGACAGGAGGCAGCCTCAGGTTGCACCCGGGACATTAGGGAAAATTTCTTCGTGGAATGGGCTCTCCAGCCCAGGGCAGGGGTGGAGTGCCCATCCCTGCAGGGATTTAAACCCGTGTGGCTGTGGCACTTGGGGACATGGTCAGCGTGGCCTTGGCAGGGCTGGGGAAGGGTTGAGCTCAATGGTCAGAGAGGATTTTTCCAACCTGAAGGATTCTGTGATTCTGTTCTCTGATTCTGAGCTGAGTAAGTGGAGATGCAAACCTCAGGGAACATTTGCATTATTAAAATCACAGCAAACTGGAATTGCTGAAAAGGACGTTCCCGAACCTTCTGTTGGTTTTGGGCCTTTGAAGGCAGTGGGGAGCCCCCATTCCAAACATGAACCATATGGTGGCTGAGATTACAGAAGATGGAATGTTGTTTTGCAGCGCAGCAGACTGCCCCTGCATCCTCAGCCCAGAACAGGATTTAATGAAGGAAAATCACCAAAATCACCCTCAGATGAGAGGGATTTCTACCCTTTGCTTTCCTGCAGCTGGCTCCTTCAGCTCCTGGGCACCCCCACAAACGAGGTGCCCTGGGTGGTGGCACCCCCTCACCCTGAACACACCTGGTTTTCCTTCCAGCCCTGCAGCCCTGGAGCCAGGGGTGAGCTCAGTGTGACTCCCTGCCCCACTGCCCTGGCACTGCCCTGGCTCTGCCCTGACTCCGCCCCACAGCCCTGGCACTGTCCCATGACTGCCCCATGGCCCTGGCTCTGCCCCACTGCCCTGGCTCTGCCCCATGGCCCTGGCACTACCCTGGCCTACAGCCCTGGCTCTGCCCCGGCTCTGCCCCACGGCCCTGGCTCTGCCCTGACTCTGCCCCACTGCCCTGGCTTTGCCCCATGGCCCTGGCACTGCACCATGACTGCCCCATGGCCCTGGCTCTGCCCCACAGCCCTGGCTCTGCCCTGGCTCTGCCCCATGGCCCTGGCACTGCCCTGGCTCTGCCCCACAGCTCTGTCACTGCCCCACAGCCCTGGCACTGCCCCATGACTGCCCCACGGCCCTGGCTCTGCCCCACGGCCCTGGCACTGCCCTGGCTCTGCCCCACAGCCCTGGCTCTGCCCCACAGCCCTGGCACTGCCCTGGCACTGCCCTGGCTCTGCCCCACTGCCCTGGCTCTGCCCCATGACTGCCTCACGGCCCCGGCTCTGCCCCACAGCCCTGGCTCTGCCCCACAGCCCTGGCACAGCCCTGACTCTGCCCCACGGCCCTGGCACTGCCCCACAGCCCTGGCTCTGCCCCACAGCCCTGGCTCTGCCCCATGGCCCTGGCTCTGCCCCATAACTGCCCCACAGCCCTGGCACTGCCCTGGTTCTGCCCCATGCCCCTGGTTCTGCCCCACTGCCCCAGCACTGCCTGTCCCAGGGGAGCAGCAGCTCCTCCTGCCTGCCCCCAGCCCAGGGCAGGAAGCTCTGGAGAAGAGGAATGGGATTGAATTGGTTCAGCCAGGGAGGTGAGCAAACGTGCAGAAACCAGCGTTTCCTTCAGTGCAGCCACAGCTTCACCTCGGCACCCGGAGCCGCTGCAGGCTGTGGGACAAGGCCACACCTGCCAGCGTGACTGGCCCTTGCAGATAGGTGGCAGAACATAACATTTCAATCTTGCCAGTCACTGTGGCTTTAAGGAGTGAGACAAATTGTTTCACAAGAGGGGCTTCTGCCTCTGGATTCTTTACTCAACATTTTCTTCTTTGACACGGCATCCAAATACCAGCAGGATCTGATGGGGGCTGAGCACAGAACCACAGATGGAGTTTGTGTTGGGAGGGACATTTTGAAGGTCATTCAGCCATTTGGGGGTGCCTTTTAGGCCTCCAAGGTAGGAATGGCAGAACGGTGGGGTGTGGGTATAGGAATGGAAGGTAAGGGAAAGCAGAGGCCGTGATGCCCTTGGCTGCTATGGGCCTGGCTTGAAGCAGAATTGTGCTTTTATTGATCAGGAGGCAATACTCAAAGATTCCTGAGAGAAATCAGGTTTAAAGCAGCAAGGTGATGCCATTGGAATTGTGGATCAGGCGCCAGGACTGCAGACAAGATCCATGCATGCTGGTGCCACCAGTGCAGGACAGCCCCAGCCCAGTGTCCCAGCCTGGTGGCACGGGGATGTGCTGGCACGGGGATGTGCTGGCACGGGGGGCAGGGGGCAGCCCCACCCTGGTCAGTGCAAGGCAGCCTTGGCTGTGAGCAGAGAGTGAAATGCAGGGGTAGTGCCAGTGGGTTTCTGTCCCTGCCTCTGGATGCCCTCTCATGGATATATCCCCAGCACCTGGGAAACCTGCTGGAGAGCTGCAATGGAACCCCAAACTGCCTCTGTGTTACTGTCAACAGCCCTAAACCCAGCCAAAAGCACCTCATTGTGCAGAGCCTTCGCTCCCTCCATCTGCGGGGACTTTTATATCTGCTTTTACCTCCCGAGGTGCGGCCTGCCCATGGCCCCATGGCCCCATGGCCCCATGCATGGCCCTGCCCATGGCAGTGTGGAACCATGCCCCCATAGCCCCATGGCCCCCAGGCCCTGCCCTGGCCCTGCAGCGCCCATCCTGGCGCTGCTCCCTGGGCTGGCAGCCTCGCCCTGCCCATGGCCCCATGGCCCCATGGCACCATGCATGGCCCTGCCCATGGCCCCATGGCCCCATGGCCCCATGCATGGCCCTGCCCATGGCCCATGGCCCCCAGGGTCCATCCTGGTGCTGCTCCCTGGGCTGGCAGCCTCGCCCTGCCCATGGCCCATGGCCCCCAGAGTCCATCCTGGCGCTGCTCCCTGGGCTGGCAGCCTCACCCTGCCCATGGCCCCATGGCCCCATGGCACCATGCATGGCCCTGCCCATGGCCCCGTGGCCCCCAGGGTCCATCCTGGCGCTGCCCCCTGGGCTGGCAGCCTCGCCCTGCCCATGGCCAGAGGAGGGGTGTGCTCCCAAGAGCACTGAAAAGGACATTCCACCCCCTGGAGCCCCTTGTCTTGCCTGGACAACAGCAAATCTCTGCAAAACCTTCCCTTGGGGGTGGGCAGGGATGGGCCCTGACTCCTGGGGTGGGAGAAACAGATTTATAGAAAATATTTAAAGTGTAACAGAAGGCTCACATTGGGTGTATCTGTGTGTAAACCTTGAGCTAAGAAATGTTGATTTAGAAATGGTATAGGATTAGACAGGCATTATTGAGAGAGAAATTGAACTAAAAACAAGTTTCAAAGGATCCTTTTGTGACTATCACTCGATATTTTAAAGAAATAGGTCTATAAAAAATGTACTGCAGGGTGTTTTACTTGGGGCAGCCAAATTCGAACATGTTACTCATTCAAAACATGGCTGAAAGGCCTCTCTTGCTTTGCCCCTGGCTGCTGGGGGGAGAATTTGAGCAATCAGGCGCCCCTGTGGGAGCACAAGTTTCTCCCTGCAGCCCCTGGAGCTGGTATCTGATGGAAATCAGCAGCACACGTGTTCACTGTGCTGTTGGTGAAATGTGCAGAGGGGCACAGCAGGGCAGGAAATGCAATTTCAGTTTAGGCTTTTGAACTGGAGCTTAATTATATCCCAGAATTTACTCTGCCCTTCACATGGCGCTCCAGCCAGACCAAGATTAATTACGCTGTGGAGATCTCTCCCCCTCTGGCCCAACTTTCCCTCTGTAACTGGTTGCCTGTGTATTTTGACTGGGCAATAAACCATTTTCCGAGGACAGGAAAACTCCAATTTCTCTTTGCTATTAGCAGTATGGGCTTTTCCTCACCGGGAAGGTTCATCAATTATCCCAGCATAATTACCATATAACCATACTCCAGCAATTATTTCACTATAGCTCGTCAGTAGTGGCTGCTGTTGAATAAAGCAGCTTTTCCAATACGCCTTAAATCTCTTCCCAGCAGCATCAGCGGAGTCAAAACGTGTCCCGTTCCTGAGGAGCGAGCTCTTTGTGCTGGGGCTCTGCTGGAGGAAGCGAGGCTGCAGGGCCAGGGCAGTTCCTGGCAGCAGCACAGGGCCAGGGCACCCCTCGGGGCAGCGCTGGGGCTCCTCGTGGTGCCCTGGGCTCTCCTGGGGTGGGACAGCTCCAGCTGCAGCCTGGGCACAGCAGCACCTGGCTCTGCCAGAGCTCAGCGAGGCTTTGGGCAGTGCCCAGCTCAGGCTGGGCTTGCCGGGGTGTCTGTGAAGGGCCAGGAGCTGGACCCCAGCGTTGGGGCACTCTGGGATTCTGTCATTGCAGGATTTCCTTGCAGAGGGGACATGGGCTGAGCTCTGCTGTTGTTGTTATCAGAGCACCTCTGTCCCTGGCTCAGAGGGGAGGAGAGCACCAGGGACGGGTGCTGGGCACACCTGGGGGGCTGGAGGCGGGTGAGCCATGCCCTGGTGGATCATGAGGGGCCATGGATGGATCATGAGCCCGTCCCAGCCTCTGGGGCCCATCCTGGATCCAGGGGAGGAGCTGTCCCATCCCTTTGGGCCTTGGAGGCAGCCAGAGCCACAGGCACTGGGGGGAGCAGGGTGACCCTGGTGACAGGGGCTGTGTCCCTGGTAACAGTGTGGGTGTCCCTGGTGACAGTGGCTGTCGCTGGTGACAGCAGCTGTGTGACCCTGGTGACAGTGTGGCTGTCCCTGGTGACAATGGATGTGTGACCCTGGTGACAGTGGCTGTCCCTGGTGACAGTGGCTGTCCCTGGTGACAGTGCGGGTGTCCCTGGTGACAGTGTGGCTGTCCCTGGTGACAGTGGCTGTCCCTGGTGACAGTGTGGCTGTCCCTGGTGACAGTGCGTTGTGTGACCCTGGTGACAGTGTGGCTGTCCCTGGTGACAGTGGCTGTCCCTGGTGACAGTGTGGGTGTCCCTGGTGACAGAGCTGTGTGACCCTGGTGACAGTGGCTGTCCCTGGTGACAGAGCTGGGTGTCCCTGGTGACAGTGTGGCTGTCCCTGGTGACAGTGGCTGTCCCTGGTGACAGGGCAGTGTGTGTGTGCCATCCCTGGCTGCTCCCCTGTTGGTTTTTGGGGTGGCACCCCCTGGCACCCTGCGGGGCAGAGCTCAGGACAGCTCTGCAGGGCTGGCGCCTGCAGTGGGCTCAGCCCGGGACAGAATCCTGCAATCCTCAGCCCCAAGGGGCTCTCCGTGCCCGGTGTGCCACCCGTGTGTCACTGCCGGGTCTGTCCAGGAGCAGCTTGAGCCCGTGGCTCCTGCGCAGCCCACCCTTCCCTCCTGACATTCACAGTTCCCGTTACTGCAGCCCTCGCTTGCAGTAAAACAAATGGCTGAAACCTCCTATCATTTTGCAATTCACGATACATAAACGCAAGACAAGCAAAATAAATTTGTCTGAAAAGAACAAATTCCCTGCTTATTTCGGGAAGCGCGCGCTCGGGTATTTGACAAATTTCGCTCTGCAGCACGCCCAGGCAGTGCCTGCTGTGCGGAGCAGCAGGAGCAGCTCGGCTGGGCATGCAGCTGAGCAGCCTGGGGGGCTCCTGGCCATGGGAGCCAGCCGTGGGGACGGGGACGGCCACCCACCCCAGTGCTGTGCCAGCCCAGGAGGAGCTGGGCCCTCCCAGCACTGCTCCGTGCCCCTCTGCTCACACGGGACTGTTCCTTCTGTCTGACACTGGGGAAAGGCGGCAAAATAAAGCGTCAGCCTGCCTGACCTTGAGAAGGGAAATGGAGGCATCATTTTGGGGAACGGGACGCTTGGGCACTGCCCTGGTCAGTGCCCCCCGTGTCCTTATGTTCCCCTGGCAGGGAAAGGGATGGTAAGCCACAGAATCCCAGAAACATTCTGATGGGAATGGACCTTAAAGCCCATCTCCTTCTGCCCTCGCCACACCTCCCACTGTCCCAGGGTGTCCCAGTGTCCAGCCTGGCTTGGGCACTGCCAGGGATCCAGGGGCAGCCCCAGCTGCTCTGGCAATCCCAGCCCAGCCAGGAATTCCCAATTCCCAATCTTCCACCCATCCCTGCCCTCTGGCACTGGGAGCCATTCCCTGTGTCCTGTCCCTCCAGGCCTTGTCCCCAGTCCCTCTGCAGCTCTCCTGGAGCCCCTTCAGGCCCTGCCAGGGGCTCTGAGCTCTGCCTGGAGCCTTCTCCTCTCCAGGGGAACATTCCCAGCTCTCCCAGCCTGGCTCCAGCCCTGGGGCAGCTCCGTGGCTCCCCTGGGTCCCTCCAGCAGCTCCAGCCCATCGGGTGCAGGGCTCCCAGGGCTGGGCACAGGTGGGCTCAGGTGAGTTCACAAGGACAGGCCCCAGGAGTTCCAGGTGTTTCCAAGGGGTTGCCCTGGCCTGGCAGGGCACGGCCACCTCCGTGCCTGCTGCCCCGGCTCTGCCCCTGGGAGCTGCACCACGAGAGCTGCCTGCTACCACAGGGGATCCCTGCGAGGGATCACTGCGGGTGTGACAAAACAGGTGTGACACTGACAGGTGTGACACTGACAGGTGTGACACTGACAGGAGTGACACAGCCAGGAGTGACACGGACAGGTGTGACACTGACAGGAGTGACACAGCCAGGTGTGACACGGACAGGAGTGACACTGACAGGTGTGACACAGCCAGGTGTGACATACAGCCAGGAGTGACACTGGCAGGTGTGACACAGCCAGGTGTGACACGGACAGGAGTGACACAGACAGGTGTGACACAGCCAGGAGTGACACAGCCAGGAGTGACACAGACAGGTGTGACACTGACAGGTGTGACACTGACAGGAGTAACACTGACAGGTTTGACACTGGCAGGTGTGACACAGCCAGGTGTGACACAGACAGGTGTCAGCCAGCCAGGTGGGCCAGCCCAGGGTGACACACCGTGACACACTGACTCTGGGGCTGATGCCTTGAGCTCTCCCGTCCCCAGGCTCTGCAGCGCACGGGTGCCTCAGTGCCCTGCACACCCAGCCCCAGCAGCTCTGCTCACAGCTCAGGCACACACAGCAATCCTTCCCCAGCCCAGAGCCAAGCACAGCGCTGCAGCTGCAGCCCCAGCAGCGCCAGCAGCAGGGGATGGAGGAGAGCAGCCTGGGAGGGTGGCGCTGCATCCCCTGCAGCTGGGACTGGGCCCTGAAGCCCAGGGGGGAAATGAGCAGAGCTGATCAAAGCGGGAGAGCTCCCAGCCAGGCTCTGTCTGGGGTGCAGCCCTGGCCGGGCTCTGTGCTGCCCAAGGTGTGTCCTGTGAGGCCTGGGAATGAATCCCTGCTTCATCCCCTAACTCTGCCCAGCTCTGCTCCAGGCAGGCATCCCCACCCAGATAAGCCATATCTGTGTTTTCACATCTGATGCACAGAAAGCCAAAATGAATGACACGAAAATAATAATGGAGGGACAACTGTTTATTGTTTCTCCGTGCTAAGGACTGGGGGTCACTGAACAAATAGTCTAACAGTGGATTTAAAATAAAAACAGAGTTTAATTAGTAGAACTGTTCTTCCACATAATCCATAATTAAACAGAGAGCTGAGAGCCATGGGAGGGTTTGGAAAATAAAAATATAGATATACTCCAAATAATTACACGTGTTCAGGACAAAAAGATCCACAAACTAATTGGGTTGTGAACAGAAGGTGAAATTGTGTCTCCACTGAAGCCTGTGCTCACATTCAATTTATGTTAATTAGACTCAAATTTAACACCTCTGAGGCAGTGCTGAGCACACAGGTGTGAGTTAATGAAACAGGACACACTGACTTTTACTTTCTGATGCCTATTTGTGTTTATATGTTTGGTATTAATTAATGAAACTGTATTTCTGTTTATATACAACTTAATGAGAGCTTCCTCGTGACTCCAGGAAATCCTTCTTTAAGCATCCCTTGCATTCAGCCCTTTTTAATCCTGTTCCACTCAGGGAACTGTCCTTGACTCAGACACAGCCCGTGCCTTTGTAAATCCAGCTGTGATGCAAAGGGGTCGCACTCAGGCTTTCCTGTCCCTGAACAAATGCACGGCCAAACAGGACGCAGATCCTTTCCCGTCTCCTCTTTCCCCCTGGATCCTCCCGGTGCCAGGTTCTCTTGCTGTGCTGCACGGCTCAGGCAGCACTGGCTGTAACCAGCACATCTGGAGGCAGCTCAAATGGAAGATCAGGGGGAAGAGCCCTCCGGGAAGGAGCACTGCATCCCTGCGGGCACCTCATCCCCTCTGAAGGCAGCCATGGCTCATCTCCCAGAGCACAGCAGAAAATAATGAGCTCATTTGTTGGTTGTTTGTTTTTCCCTCTTGGCAGAGCAGCCAGCAACCAAGAAACAAGCCTTTATTCTTCATGGATGATCAAAGGAATGATTTAGCCCTGAAAGCCTTGTTCTGCAAAGCGCTCTGCCTTTCCTGGGCCAGCGAGGGCTCCGTCCCCTTGGCCTGGGAGCCGGGGACACCTGGGGGACACTGCTGAGAGCCAGGGACACCCTGGGGGACACCTGGGAGCCAGGGACCCCCTGGGGGACACCTGAGAGCCAGGGACACCTGGGGGACACTGCTGAGAGCCAGGGACACCCTGGGGGACACCTGGGAGCCAGGGACACCCTGGGGACACCTAAGAGCCAAGAACACCCTGGGGGACACCTAAGAGCCAGGGACACCCTGGGGACACCTGAGAGCCAGGGACACCTGGGGGACACCTGAGAGCCAGGGACACCCTGGGGGCACAGTGTGACACCTGAGAGCCAGGGACACCATGGGGGACACCTGGGAGCCAGGGAGACCTGGGGGACACTGGGGAGCCAGGGACACCCTGGGGGCACAGTGTGACACCTGAGAGCCAGGGACACCATGGGGCAGAGGGGCCAGGATCGGTGGGAGCTCAGCATCCCCAGCCCAGCTCTCCATGAGCTCATCCCAGCCAGGACAGGCTCTGCAGGCTCAGCATCCCCAGCCCAGCTCCCATGAGCTCGTCCCAGCCAGGACAGGCCCAGCTCAGGCTCAGCATCCCCAGCCCAGCTCTCCGTGAGCTCATCTCAGCCAGGACAGGCACAGCTCAGGCTCAGCACCCCAGCCCAGCTCTCCGTGAGCTCATCCCAGCCAGGACAGGCCCAGCTCAGAGCCTGCTCCAGCCAGCTCACCCGACGAGCCCCTGAAAGCAAACAAACATTTTAGTGCTCTCAGGGCCAGACAGAGTTTTTAACAACAACCACAAGTGAGAAAAGGGGATTCAGTCCTCAAGGCAGTGGCCATGGGCAGTGGAATGAGAAGGTAATGATTCTTTGTGGCCCTACACTGTGACATCCCCGAGCTCAAGGGGCACCCTCCTGCTGCAGCCGCTGTCAGGACATCAGTGTTCACCCTTCACCCTCAGCCTCACAAATTAATTCCTTGCACTGAGAAAATAATTTAGAGAATCTTATTCAAGGCTCTGGAGAGTAATTTTTAATTTTTCTTTCTGAGATATTGTAGACCCCTCTGCCTCAGTCTGGATAAAAGTGATGAATTTTAAATACGTGTGACGCCATTCATCTTCCACTCGGCGAGGTGACCGCAGCGCTCGTTTGTAACCCACCACGGTGACACCTTCCGTGGAATTCAGAATGAATAGAAAGGCTGAAAACAATCCATTCTGAAATAATTGTGTTCTGCTGACTAAGAAGCTCCAGTTTTCGATTTATCTTCACATTTGCTGTTCTAAATCTGCCAGCAATTAGTTTTTCTCTGCGTACGGGAGCGTGAGCGGGCCGCAGGCAGGGAGGGATGTGCTGCACCCTCCTGATGGAGTGTTCCAGAACCTGAGGGGCCTGTGAGCAGAGCTGTGATCTCATCTGCACAAAACATGGACCAACGTGGAAAGCAGCAAACGGCAATCAGGTGTCACTGGTTCAGAATTTCCTACCCAGACAGCTCATCCTTGTTCTGCTCAGACACTGGTGTGGCCTGGCGTGCTGCCTCACCCTGGGACCGGTGCTTCGTTTGAGGTGAAGAGTGAAACAGGAGGCTCCCCCGTGTGCTCGATATAGAATCGGGATATTAAACAATGAGCAGGCTCCAGAAATACCCCCGTGCTCACCTGCCTGCAGCCCGGCCGGTGAGGAGGCAGCAGCGGCGCGGGAGGCACCGCGGGCAGGGGCTGCCCCTGCTCAGGGAGAGACGTGCTCCAGGACAAACCCCTGCAGCCTGAGCCGAAACTCTGCAGGTGTGCTTCGTGCCAGGACAGGGCTCAGTCCTGCCCAGGTAACACACCCCTGCACAGGTAACACACCCCCTGCACAGGTAACACACCCCTGCACAGGTAACACACCTCCTGTACAGGTAAAACACCCCTGCAATGGTAACACACCCCTGCACAGGTAACACACACCCCCTGCAATGGTAACACACCTCCTGTACAGGTAACCCACCCCCTGCAATGGTAACACACCCCCTGCACAGGTAACACACCCCTGCACAGATAACACACCCCCTGCACAGGTAACACACCCTCTGCACAGGTAACACACCTCCTGTACAGGTAACACACCTCCTGCAATAGTAACACACCTCCTGTACAGGTAACATCTATCCTGCCCAGGTAACACACCTCCTGCTCAGGTAACACACCTTCTGCACAGGTAACACACCCCTGCACAGGTAACACACCTTCTGCACAGGTAACACACCCCTGCACAGGTAACCCACCCCCTGCACAGGTAACACACCCCCTGCACAGGTAACACACCTCCTGTACAGGTAACACACCTTCTGCACAGGTAACACACCTCCTGTACAGGTAACACACCTTCTGCACAGGTAACACACCCCTGCACAGGTAACACACCCCTGCACAGGTAACCCACCCCCTGCACAGGTAACACACCCCTGCTCAGGTAACACACCCCTGCAATGGTAATACACCTCCTCACAGGTAAAACACCTCCTGTACAGGTAACACACCCCTGCACAGGTAACATCTATCCTGCACAGGTAACACACCTCCTCACAGGTAACACACAGGTAACACACCTCCTCACAGGTAACACACCTCCTCACAGGTAACACACCCCTGCACAGGTAACACAGGTAACACACCTTGGAAGGAGTCGGGCTGCCTCCCTTCCAGCCCACCCCCCGGCGTTCCCGAGGAAAGGAGTGTGCCAGGTGGGGCACCTCAGACGAGGCAGGGCTGCCCCTGCGGAGGGCAGGGCCGGGGCTCTGGCTCAGGGGCAGCCCAGGTGCTGTCTCCCGGCACTCAAAGGCTCCGTGCTCTCTCCCCAGGGAGTTCACCCCCAGGTGACACAGCTGAGCTGCTTGGGAGTGTCCCAGGCCGGGCTGGACACCGGGCTGGAGCACCGGGGCAGCGGAGCCGTCCCTGCCATGGCAGGGGTGGCGCTGGGAGGGATTTGAGGTCTCTTCCAGCCCAAACCCTCCTGGGGTTCTGCGTGGCAGAATGTGATGTATGAAGTGCTGGGAGACACCAACAGGAAGGAGCATTTGCTACCCCGGCAGCAGAACCAGCAGCAGTGCCAGGAGGCTCTCAGGGGGTGGGACACGGGGACACAGTCTGGATCCAGAGGAACCAGAACTCCAGCTAAGCAAACAAACAAAACACCCAAATGTGACGTTTTCCATTAAATGTGGAAACCTTACAGTGCTTTGTTACCAGAAACAAAACAAAAAAAAAGAAAAAACCACGAAACAACCCAAACCCCAAAACTCACAAGGATTTGCAAGGCAGAGAAAGCAAAAGGAGAGAGAAACCCCTTTGTTTGTTCCTCTGCTGTGAGGAAGCAGCAGAGGAATCAAAGATCCGGCTGCTCGGACTGACCATTAGCCCAGGAGTTGATGTTCTCACTCAGCAGCAATGGAAATTCTTTCCATGAACCTGAGAGATCCTTTGCATTTTGCCTGCGTTGCAGCTCAGCCATGGGCACGGAGGGCTCAGCAACGCTGTGAGGATTTCAAAAGATTAGTGTGGGCATGTGTCCTGCTCTGTAACCATGGTGCGCCTCAATTAATGCACGGTTTTCCCAGAAAATCCCCTCAGTCAGAGGACTGAAGCCTCCTGAGCCTGGCTGAGCTGCAGGCAGGAGCTGGGGCTGCTGCCATCAGTGTGAGGATCGGGGCTTCTCCTTGGAATACGCTCGGGGTTTGCTGCTGTAGCCTCTCAGAGGCAAACCCACGGCTGGGGCTTCTGTAAATTTAATTGGCTTTTCTTTCCTTGGAAGATCAGAGTGCATTCCAGAGAAGCAGCAGGAATGCGTTCTCAATGTGGCTGCAGAAACGAGCGGCCTGGCTGGGGCCAGGGTGCCCGTGGCAGCCACAGCCCGGGGCCACAGGGACCACACGGGACCAGAAATGCTCCCTGGCACTGGAAAAGCATCCAAAACCCAGCGGGGCCAGGGCAGCGACAGAGCCAGACCTGTGCTGGGGCTGAGCAGGGTCACGGCAGGGCGGTCTCACAGCTCTGCTGGGCCTTGCTGTAACCCTGGAATGAATAAAATCCCCGCAGGGCTCCAGAGCTGCAGAACTCGGGAGTCGGGACGGAACAGGAACACAGGCAACCACGGCACAGCAGGCATGTGTGCCTGGAGAGGGGATGGCACCTGCAGGGAAGGGGATGGGGGGGCTCACAGCCCAGAATAGGGCAGGGGGGTCACAGGAGGGGCTGTGTGCCCTGGACAGGGCAGGGGGGTCACAGGAGGGGCTGTGTGCCCTGGGCAGGGGGGTCACAGGAGGGGCTCTGTGCCCTGGGCAGGGCAGGGGGGGGGGTCACAGGAGGGGCTGTGTGCCCAGAACAGGGCAGGGGGGTCACAGGAGGGGCTGTGTGCCCTGGACAGGGCAGGGGGGGTCACAGGAGGGGCTGTGAGCCCTGGGGGCAGGGGGGGTCACAGGAGGGGCTGTGAGCCCTGGGCAGGGCAGGGGGGGGGTCACAGGAGGGGCTGTGAGCCCTGGGCAGGGCAGGGGGGGTCACAGGAGGGGCTGTGAGCCCTGAGCAGGGCAGGGGGGTCACAGGAGGGGCTGTGTGCCCTGGGCAGGGCAGGGGGGGGGGGTCACAGGAGGGGCTGTGTGCCCAGAACAGGGCAGGGGGAATCACAGGAGGGGCTGTGTGCCCTGGACAGGGCAGGGGGAATCACAGGAGGGGCTGTGTGCCCAGAACAGGGCAGGGGGGTCACAGGAGAGGCTGTGTGCCCTGGACAGGGCAGGGGGGTCACAGGAGGGGCTGTGAGCCCTGGGAACACCCCTCAGGCGGGAGGGGTGCAGCAGGCACAGCTTCACCAGCCATGCTGTGTCCAAAGGGACGGGGGGAGGCTGAGAAGCTCCATGTGCCACTTGCCAATATCGTGATGCAACAAGAAAATCCGTCTTTTCTGCTCTTCTGCCAGTTGTGGAGATGTATGAATTTGGGATTTTTTGCCACTCAGAGTATGATTTTAATCATGAAAGTTGTGATTTGTAATTCTAATATTTACACAGAAAGGTCTTTTTTTTATGTCTCTCTCTATGAAGCAATATTGGAATCAAAGTGAGGGTTTCATTTCATACAGCTTTGAAGTTGATCCTTTTGACATTTCACATTTCCATGTCACGCTTTTAATTATGAACAAGAAGTTTCACTCATCATCACTTCATTTTTTGCACATTTCCTTCACTGCTTCTTCCTCACCTCCATCAGCAAACTCTGAGAAAAGGTGGGAGCAGGGAGAGTTGTGGGGTAAGGGATTTGCTCAGCCTGGGAGCAGCCGGAGGGTTTTATCCTGGCTCTGGTGAACGGCACACAAAAACCATGGAATTGTGGAACGGGTTGGGTTGGCAGCGAGCTCCAAGCCCATTCCATTGGGTTGGCAGAGAGCTCCAAGCCACCTCCCACCATCCCAGGGTGCTTGGAGTCGGACTTCCCCTGGGGAGCTGCCCTGGGAAGCTGGAGGGGTTGATCCTGAGGGCAGCAGGGCTGGTTCTGGGAAGCTGGAGGGGTTCATCCTGAGGGGCAGCAGGGCTGGTTCTGGGAAGCTGGAGGGGTTCATCCTGAGGGGCAGCAGGGCTGGTTCTGGGAAGCTGGAGGGGTTCATCCTGAGGGGCAGCAGGGCTGGTTCTGGGGTGCTCTGGGAAGCTGGAGGGGGTGATCCTGAGCAGCAGCAGGGCTGGTTCTGGGGTGCTCCTGCCCAGGGCATCCCACCCTCAATGCCACAGCAAGGCAGCACCACGGCCCCTCCCTGCCTCTGGGGCTGGAGATGCCTCCCGAGAATTCCGGGCCCCAGGGAGAGAAGTGGCTCCTTTGCAGAACCAAGTCCCACATCCTCCCTCCCTCCCACCCACGGGCGCAGTGCTGCTGAGGGTTGGCTCTTTTTGGGGGAGCAGAGGGAGAGGGAGAGTGACTGGGTTTGAAGCCAAGCACAGCTGTGCACAGCAAATTGAGTTTTTGAGAGCCAATACAAAAGTGACTTCTGTGCCTGAACAAATTACTGGGGATTTGAAGCCTTTTCCCTCCCTGGGAAGCAAAGGGGCTGCTCCCACAACTCGCTTCTCTCCTTCCTTCTCTTCACGGCCTCTCCACAACACAGAAATGTCAGAGCCCAGCCTTTAATTACTCAGAGCAAACCTCAAAGCCGGGTGAGCCCTGGGGTCCTGCACAATCCATCTGAAGGTCCTCGGGGTGGTTTTCCCAACCCAGCAGAGATGTGGATCTCTGCCAGAGCCGGGGAAGGAAGGCTCTGCCCGTGCCCTGCGAGGAGCCCAGCTCCCAGCCATGGACCCCGCGGGCTCGGGCTCCATTCGTGCACAGCGGTCATCTTCTGCCCTGCATGTGGAGATTGTTACACACAGCACAGCACAGAATGGCACAGCACAGCACAGCACAACACAGAATGGCACAGAATGGCATTGCACAGCACAGCACAGCATGGCACAGAATGGCACAGCACAGAATGGCACAGCACAGCACAGCGCAGCACAGCACGGCACAGCACAGCACAGCACAGCACAGCACAGCACAGCATGGCACAGAATGGCACAGCACAGAATGGCACAGCACAGCACAGCACAGCACAGCATGGCACAGCACAGCACAGCACAGCACAGCACAGCACAGCACAGCACAGAATGGCACAGCACAGAATGGCACAGCACAGCACAGCACAGCGCAGCACTGCACGGCACAGCACAGCACAGCACAGCACAGCATGGCACAGAATGGCACAGCACAGAATGGCACAGCACAGCACAGCACAGCACAGCACTGCACAGCACAGCACAGCACAGCACAGCATGGCACAGCACGCTCCTGATCACACACAGCTCCTTCAGGTCTCTCAGGGACAGGATGGTGCCTGGAGCAGGGACCATGGAGAGAGGGCAGGGCAGGGCAGGAGGGGTAGCCGGGGATGCGGGGTGACCCTGCAGGGTGTCCTGGCCTCATGAGCCAGGGGTGACATCTACCTGTCTGTGGGACAGCCCAGGACAGCCCTGGGACAGCTGTGGGACAGCCCTGGGACAACCCTGGGACAACCCAGGTCAGCTGTGGGACAGCTGTGTGACAGCCCCAGGACAGCCCAGCGGGGGACAGCCCCGGGACAGCTGTAGGACAGCTCAGGACAGCCCTGGGACAGCCCCAGGACAGCCTGTGCTTCACAAAAGGAAGTTCTCCTGCAGCTGTGATGGAGATGGATCAGGCCTAAAACCTCCCCTTGGGAGCACCCTGTGGAGAGTGGCACCTGGCAGCCGTGTTACCTGGCAGACACCTTTCATTTAAATTGTCTTCATCCTCTAAAGGGAGAGTATCGTATAAAAACAGAAATAAATAAAAAATTCCAGGTGTCCCCAGTCCCGAGGGAGTTTGTGTGATAAAATACACAAAGGATCAGAGAGTTGTGCCTTCTCTTGCTCCCAGTTTGTGGTTTCTAGTACAACACTGTGGGCAATGTAATCCCTGCCTGCTGGAAATTGCTGTTCCCACTCCTGTGCTCTCTCCGATTAAAACTGTGTCAGAAATCAGGAAGTGGCTGATAAGCTGCTGCCATTAATCCTTGCTTAAAAATCGTACAATAATCATTTTGGATGCCTCCTAAAGGGCAGCAGTGGAGGTTGTGACTCAGTTTGGTTCTTTAGAGATACAGAAAAATAAGAATAGCCTCGGTGGGGCCTGGTGGCGCCGTGTTCACTGAGCACACAAAGCCCAGAACGCACCGGCAGGAGCTGCCAGGGAGGTGAGGCAGGGAGCAGCACAGCCCGTGTGTCACAGCACTGACTCATCCTGCCCCGGGCACGGAGAGAGCAGCACAACACCCTGACTGGGAGGGAGAGAGAGCAGCGTGTTTGTAAAAACACGGCAAAACAAACACAGAGAACTGAACAGTTCTGACTGTGCAGCTCCGCATCTGTCTCCTCTGACCCCACAGGAACGTGTCCTGTTTGTCTCAGATCCCACAGGAACATGCCCTGTTTGTCCCTGGCCCCATGGGAACGTGCCCTGTTTGTCTCTGGCCCCATAGGAACATGCCCTGTTTGTCTCTGGCCTCTGGCCCCACAAGAACGTGCCCTGTTTGTCTCCTCTGGCCCCATGGGAACGTGCCCTGTTTGTCTCTGATCCCACAGGAACGTGCCCTGTTTGTCTCCTGTGATCCCACAGGAACGTGCCCTGTTTGTCTCAGATCCCACAGGAACATGCCCTGTTTGTCTCTGGCCCACAGGAACATGCCCTGTTTGTCTCTGATCCCACAGGAACGTGTCCTGTTTGTCTCTAGCCCCACAGGAACGTGCCCTGTTTGTCTCTAGCCCCACAGGAACGTGCCCTGTTTGTCTCCTGTGATCCCACAGGAACGTGCCCTGTTTGTCTCTGGCCCCACAGGAATGTTCCCTGTTTGTCTCTGGCCCCACAGGGACGTGCCCTCCTCACGTGTGGGGATGGCATTGGGCCAGGGTGGGGATGGTGGCAGGGGAAGCAGGCAGGTTGGCCACAGCATTTGGGAAGAGCTCCCTGCCCTGGCTTGGCTCTGGGGGTGACTCTGCTTCCTGTCAGCCCCGCAGGGCGGAGGGAGAGGGCTGGGGGAGCCGGGAGCTCCTGGGATCAGAGGTGTCAGAGAACCACAGGGTTAGAGACCCTTCAGCAGAGGGTCCTGGGGCACCAGGGGAGCCGGGAGCTCCTGGGATCAGAGGTGTCAGAGAACCACGGGGTTAGAGACCCTTCAGCAGAACGTCCTGGGGCACCTGAGGAGCTGCTGGGTCTCCCTCGGGCTGTGCTCACAGCAGCCCCCAGCTGGGTAAACGCTGGTGTAGGCTCCAGGTATCACAGAAGGCTGGTTAATTTTCTTTATTAAGAAACCCACTGCTCTTTTATATCCCAGTTTGCTACAGGTTGACCTAATTGGTCCTTTAATTAAAACACCATCACCATTGGCTAATTAAAAAAAGACTGGATGTGGCACTTGGTGCCATGATCTAGTTGAGGTCTTGGAACATGGGTTGGACTCAATGATCTTAAAGGTCTCTTCCAACCTAGAAATTCTGTGATTCTGTGATTCTGCGATTCTGTAATTAGGAAACCATTCTTTGGTGAACAAATCTCCATAACACATTCCACACGTGCACAACACCAGGGCAGAAGGTTAAGATAAGAATTGCTTCTCGTTCTTTTCTCTGATCTTCTCACAGCCTTTCCCAGAACGATGCCTGGGAAAGTTGTGTGGTGTTCTTTGTGGCCAGAGAGCTGCTGCCACATCAGGCCCCTTGCAGCAGCAAGCTGGCACTGATCCCACCCCAGATAACCCCCCAGCAGCTCGCTGGCACTGATCCCACCCCAGATAACGCCCCAGCAGCTCTCTGGCACTGATCTCACCCCAGATAACGCCCCAGCAGCTCTCTGGCACTGATCTCACCCCAGATAACCCCCCAGCAGCTCTCTGGCACTGATCTCACCCCAGATAACCCCCCAGCAGCTCGCTGGCACTGATCTCACCCCAGATAACGCCCCAGCAGCTCTCTGGCACTGATCTCACCCCAGATAACCCCCCAGCAGCTCTCTGGCACTGATCTCACCCCAGATAACCCCCCCAGCAGCTCTCTGGCACTGATCTCACCCCAGATAACCCCCCAGCAGCTCGCTGGCACTGATCCCACCCCAGATAACGCCCCAGCAGCTCTCTGGCACTGATCTCACCCCAGATAACCCCCCAGCAGCTCGCTGGCACTGATCTCACCCCAGATAACCCCCCAGCAGCTCGCTGGCACTGATCCCACCCCAGATAATCCCCCAGCAGCTCTCTGGCACTGATCTCACCCCAGCCAACCCCTCCTTACCTACATTTCTTTAGCACCACACCTAGCGCCAAAGAAGCTCTGCAGTGAGCCACCCGGAGGGAGCTGGGAGCCACCTTCCATCAGCTGCCAGTGTTCATCCTGTAGCTGCACTTTGGTTTGGTTTGGTTTGGTTTGGTTTGGTTTGGTTTGGTTTGGTTTGGTTTGGTTTGGGTTGGGTTGGGTTGGGTTGGGTTGGTTTGATTTGGTTTGGTTTGGTTTGGTTTGATTTGGTTTGGTTTGGTTTGGTTTGGTTTGGTTTGGTTTGGTTTGGGTTGGTTTGGTTTGGTTTGGTTTGGTTTGGTTTGGTTTGGTTTGGTTTGGTTTGGTTTGGTTTGGTTCGGTTTGGTTTAGCTCAGTTCCTTCAGTTCAGGAAAAGCATTCCCAGGAGACAGCTCTGGCCCCACACCCAGCACTGAACACCTGCTCCGTGTGTGTGTGACTCCAGAGGGACTGACAGGGAGCCTTCATCCTCCTCCTCCTCCTCCTCCTCCCCTCAGGACAGGCCTGAGCCCGGCAGCGATGGGGACAGAGCTGACGTTATCTCAGGAGGGATGGCACAGGGATGGGGATGGGGAAGCAGGCGTTATCTCGGGAGGGATGGCACAGGGATGGGGACGGAGCAGGCGTTATCTCGGGAGGGATGGCACAGGGATGGCACAGCAGCGGGGGATGGAGCAGGCATTATCTCAGGAAGGATGGCACGGAGCACAGCAGGGCCACGGCTGCTCTCTGCCGTGCTCATCCCCGCAGCCACTGCCCTGCCCGAGGAAGCTGGAGCTGATCCCACACCCAGGGGATGTGGAGGCCTTTGCCCTGACCCTCTGCCTGCCCCCACATCCCCTGTCCCCGTGGCAGGAGGGCTCTGGGGGCAGTGCTGCTCTGGGCAGCCCGGTTCTCTGCCCCAGTGCCTCCTCCCCCCAGCTCCTGAGCTCCTGGAGCCTTTGGGAGCAGTGTGGTGCCCAGCTGGGCCAGGAGCGGGTTCAGGACCATCCCCACGTGTCTTCCAGTGCTCCACCACAGAGGAAAACCGGGAGCCACGTCTCACTGCCTCCTTCCCTCTGCGCGTCCCTGCCAGCACAGGGCCCTGCTGCCACCGTGTCATCACCATCAAAGGTGAGCTGGACGTGTCTCAATCCAAGGCAAATGTTAATGTAATGGGAGAAGAGATTAAATTATGTACAACTGTTGTGACCCGTCCTGCTGTACATCAGAAATGTGCAATAACAGGTCAGGGAATAACCGTGCATATAAAAGAGAAGAATTTCCATCATTATAAATTCATGAGGATTCATAGGAAAAATTACTTGTTTGTTTATGCAGAACTGCAATATTGACCTGATTACAGGAGTGCCAGGAAAGCTCAGAGGAAGCCATAGGGCAGAGGGATCCCAGGCAGAGCACGCGGGAAGATTAATACCATCGCTCACCAGATGTGACAACAGCTACCCTTGGAACATGAAGATATCTCAAAGTTAATGAAGAGATAGGAGCCAGATAATAAAGATAAACATGCCTTTTTGGGTTAGGCTGCCCCTCGTGCAGCGCTAACGGGTTCTTCAGAGGCACGCTGCTGACAGCCCTGCGAAGGCGAGATAATTCATCTTCAGATTGGAGTGAGGAGCCAGGAGGTGCAGGATGTGGCACCAACACACGATGACGGTGTCCTTGCCAAGGAAGCAAACAACCTTATTAAGGGAGAAGGGGGAAGAGATGGCTGTATTAGCAAGAAAAGTGAGTCCAGGGAATGCAATTACAGCCAGGGGCTGGTGGCAGAGCCTGTGCTCCAGGAGGAGCTGGCAGTTGTCTCAGGTGGGGACAGCAGGGTGGCAGTGGCACGGCCAGGGCAGCAGCAGATGGGGAGGGCACGGGTACCCAGAAAGACACAGAACTGCAGGAAAGGATAAAAACCAGCCTTTAGAACTGCCCCCCAGACTGGGGACACAGAGGGGACACAGAACTGTGCAAAAGGATAAAAACCAGCCTTTAGAACTGCCCCCCAGACTGGGGACACAGAGGGGACACAGAACTGTAGAAAAGGATAAAAACCAGCCTTTAGAACTGCCCCCCAGACTGGAGCATGCCATGCAGCCATGCATGTCAGCATAGGAAAGAAGTGATGTGTGAATACAGCAGGCATGCACTGGTTCAGGGAAAATCGGCACTTCCAGGCTGTTTAAAATGCAGCCAAGTTTTCAGAGGGTGCTGCCAGGCAGAATCCAGCACCTGCTCCCTGCAGGTTCCAGATTTCAGCATGGCCAGTTCCCTCTCTCCAGGCAGATTGCCCGAAGCCCTCGGGGATGCAGGGGACCCCTGTCACCGAGGAGGGGCTGCCCGAGCCCTGGATACACTCCTCTGTCTCCCTTCTCCTGCTGCCTCTCCCTGCGCTGCCTCGGGACACCACTCCAGGCCCCCAGAGGGGACACGGAGAGGTTGTTTTAGATTTTGTCATACCTTCTCCTAATTACCCCTTCCAGTGCTACCCCAGTCCCTTCCAGTACCCCCAACACCACGTGGGGGAGGGGAGGGGAGGGAGGGGAGGGGAGGGGAGGGGAGGGGAGGGGAGGGGAGGGGAGGGGAGGGGAGGGGGAGGGGAGGGGGAGGGGAGGGGAGGGGAGGGGAGGGGAGGGGAGGGGAGGGGAGGGGAGGGGAGGGGAGGGGGAGGGGAGGGGAGGGGAAGGGGAAGGGACGGGAAGGGAAGGGAAGGGAAGGGAAGGGAAGGGAAGGGAAGGGAAGGGAAGGGAAGGGAAGGGAAGGGAAGGGAAGGGAAGGGAAGGGAAGGGAAGGGAAGGGAAGGGAAGGGAAGGGAAGGGAAGGGAAGGGAAGGGAAGGGAAGGGAAGGGAAGGGAAGGGAAGGGAAGGGAAGGGAAGGGAAGGGAAGGGAAGGGAAGGGAAGGGAAGGGAAGGGAAGGGAAGGGAAGGGAAGGGAAGGGAAGGGAAGGGAAGGGAAGGGAAGGGAAGGGAAGGGAAGGGAAGGGAAGGGAATTGCCGGCTCTGGAGAGAGCTGGGCTGGTGCTGAGCCTGCAGATATCCCGGAGCCCGCGGGTCCCTGCAGCTCCCCCCATAAGAGCATTCAATTAGACAATAGCAGGAGTTACTCCCTGAGCTGATTGAACCTCGCGAGGCTGCCTGGGGCAGGATTTTAACAGAACTCTGACACAGGAGCGGAGCGAGTCGTAACAATTAATTACAGAGGCTGCGGGAGTACGTGTTACTCTGTTCGTGCCCTTTCAGGCGCCGCCAGATGTGTTATTTCCAAGATTTGCTGGAGCCGTTCCAGTTATTTAATTTCCCGGCAGTGTGAGCTCCCGGAGCAGCGCGGCCGGTGCCGCCGGGGCGGGGGCTGTGCCGGGCAGGACCCGGGTGTGCGGGGGGACATCGCCATTCACCGGGACGGGGAGACCTCCTCGTCGGGAGCCAAAGACGTGAGAGAAGTACAATCACGGAGCCCCGGCAGAGAAATCAAGGAGAGATGTGTATTTTGGGAAGGCTCCATTATGCGGAGCATTACAAAACACCAATCAGTCGTGGCAATCGTGTTCGGGGAATCTGAGGGAGCAGCCAGACACCGGCGTGTCCTCTGCATGACAATGAAACCAGAGGCTGCCCTGATTAAAAACAGAGTGAGAGAAGCATAAGCAGCGGCAGCGAGGTAGGGAAATGCCGTTTTCCCGTGGCATAGCAGGCATGGACATTCACCGGGGATGAAGCAAAAGAAGGAACGGGACCGTGAGCTGATACCGGGGAGCCGGCAATGCCATTCCAGGGCTGAGGGTGGCACAGAGGGGCAGGCAGGGCTCGGTCCGTGCCCTGCCCTCCCGCCGCTGCTGGTGGCGGGGGGCTCACGGTGTGCCTGAGCCCGGCGTGCCCTTTCCCACAGCGCAGCAGCCAGAAAAAGAAAATTATAAAATCTATGCAAAGAAAACTCCCTCCACCACAGCTCTGGTGCAGAGCAGAGCGGCCGCTCCAGCCCACCGGGCTCGTCCTCATCCTCATCCTCAGCCCCATCTTCATCTTCATCCTCCTCCTCATCCTCATCCTTCTCATCCTCAGCCCCATCTTCATCCTCATCCTCCTCCTCATCCGCATGCTCATCCTCATGCTTATCCTCATCCTCAGCCCCATCCTCCTCCTCATCCTCAGCCCCATCCTCCTCCTCCTCAGAGCACCTCGCAGCACAAGCCACATTTTCCCTGTGCAAGGGCATTCCCACTGGCGCAGCTGCCCAGGAGAGCCCCACGGGTGGGCACAGAGGGTCTGAGGGTGCCAGGGGCTCCTGCGCTGTTTCAGCTCAGATTTGTTGGCAAAGGAAGGAGAACTGGGAATGCCTGATTGCAGCCTGCCCCTCCTGCAGCAGCCCCACGGTGATCGCAGCCTGAATCCTCCTGCCTGGTGCACTGAGGCCCGAGCACCCTGGGGATGGGGGCCCTTAAACACCACAGAAGAGACATCAGCGATGCCTGGCTGATCCCTCGGGCTTTACCTGCCCTGGCTGATCCCTTGGGTTGAACTGCCCTGGCTGATCCCTTTGTGTTTACCTGTCCTGGCTGATCCCTTGGGCTTTAACTGCCCTGGCTGATCCCTTGGGTTTGACTGCCGTGGCTGATTCCTTGGGTTTGACTGCCCTGGCTGATCCCTTGGGGTTTAACTGCGGGCATTCAAAACCACACGTGTGGAGCCTGTGCGGGCTCTGCAGGAGTTTGTGCCTCACCAGGCTCAGCTCTGCACCTCTCACCCATCCCAGTGAGCGAGGCTTTCTGTGCTGCAGCACCTGAGTGAGCCCTGAATCCCACACCGGGCTGGCATGAGCTGAACCCCACACCAGGCACAGGCTGAACCCCACACTGGGTTGGCACAGGCTGAACCCCACACCAGGATGGCACAGGCTGAATCCCTGCTCCAGGATGGCACAGACTGAATCCCTGCTCCAGGCTGGCACAGGCTGGATCCCACACCAGGCTGGCACAGGCTGGATCCCATGCCAGGCTGGCACAGGCTGAACCCCACACCAGGATGGCACAGGCTGGATCCCACACCAGGCTGGCACAGGCTGGATCCCACACCAGGCTGGCACAGGCTGGATCCCATGCCAGGCTGGCACAGGCTGGATCCCACGCCAGGCTGGCACAGGCTGGATCCCTGCTCCAGGATGGCACAGGCTGGATCCCACGCCAGGCTGGCACAGGCTGGATCCCACGCCAGGCTGGCACGGGCCAGCTCTGACCAGGGCAGCAGCTCCCGTGGAAATGGGAACTGAGGCTGCAGTCCTGGGGCTGGTCCTGCCACTGCAGTCACCAGCACGGCTCCTGCTGCGCCTGTCCCTGTCCCGTGCCCTGTCCCTGTCCCCCCACAGCCTCAGCGTGGGCTCGCTGTGCTCTCAGCCTCTCGGAGCCAGGAATGAGCCAACCAAGTATTTCATAGCCAGAAATCAAAAATACCTGTTTTGTTTCTCAGCTCTGCCTTCTCTTTATGAAAAAAATGCATTTTAAATAGAAGAAGAACAGCTTCAGTTAACAAATGCTGAACTTATTTAAAGTTGGGGTTTTTTTATATTTAGCTTCACCAATGTTTTGCACGGAATGTAGCAGCGTCCTAGAAGAAAAACAATCAGTAGCCCCTTGATGTGGTGCAAAACAATAATTTTAGATTTTGTTTTCCATATTTTCTGTTAATTTGTCTCTGTATTAAACTTTGCATTGATTAATAAGTAATTTTATATAACAATATTTTGTATAATAAACACATGTTGTATTGAAAAAGCAGCAAAGGATTCTGCAGAAAGACTTTGCCAAAACTGTGCACAAAGCCCTTCCACAGGCATTCTCCTCGGGCTGGCAGCGAGAGGCTCCTGTGTGGGCAGGAGGGCAGCGAGGCCAGGCAGCTGTGTGGGCACGGGGCTCACGCTCCCTGCAGAGCCCCCACTCTGCTCTGCTCGGCTCCGCAGCTCCATTCCCAGCCCGCAGAGCCGCTCTGCTCGCTGTGATTTCACTGGTGCCGGGGGCAGAGCTCAGGAGTGTCTGCAGTCACCCAGGGATGCTCCGGGCCGTGTGGATGCAGCGCTGGGATGCGTGGCTGTGCTCGCACCCCAAGCCCAGAGGAGCAAGCACACACCAGAGCAGCCCTGTGCTCGTCCCCATCCCACTGGAGCTCTCCTCGCTAGAGAGCCTCCAGCAAACCCCTCCTCGCCACAGTTCCCCACCGCTGTCCCCAAACCCATCCGGCCTTTGCAGGGAAAGCCTCGGGTGCCACAGCCCTCTCCTCCTGGCCGCTCAGCGCTGCTGGCGCTGCACAGAGAGCGCGGCACGGCCTTGGGTCGCCACGTCTGGGATTCTGACTTTGTCCATTTGTAGCCGGGTGAAAAAATCTAATAATGAACGGCTGGTCACTCTTTCCCTGAGTGCTGCTTTCTGCTCCGGGTCTGTGGCAGTCGGCTCTGACCGAGGATCCCAGGGCACGGCCATCCTGTGAAACCTCCTTTATCCCTGCTCACCAAGGGAGCTGGGAGATGGACTAGGGTGCAGTGATCCCAGGATTCCATGAACTGTTCTCATTAAATACCTGAGGAGCACGGAAAAGAAGACTTTCATTTTTTACTCAAAGTTACCCACTCTGATATCTGGTAATATTTTTCTTTGGAATGACCTGTGTTCTTGCTTGGATGACATCACATCAGCTCAGCGTGGGCAGGGAGTTTCCATCCTGGATTGCTCCATGCTCAGCCACTCACATCCTGACCCGGCTGCAGCCTGGGCTCACCTCAGAGCTTTGCATAACCACAGAAACGAAGTGATTCATCTACACATTAAAAATTTGCTCCTGTAGCAAACTATCATTCCACAATTTGCAGCAGCTCACGGGGTGTGTGAGGCACAAAGGCTGCCGGGGAGACCCACGTGCCCCATGGCAAGGATCACAGAACCACCGAGTGCTTTGGGTGTGAAGGGACCTTAAAGCCCATCTCATCCCACCCCTGCTATGGGCAGGGACATCTTCCACCAGCCCAGGCTCTCTCGTAGCTGGCTCTCTTTTCTTGGTAAAGCTCTTCAGTCTTTCATTTTGAAAAATTTAAAATGCAAATGTTTCAAAATTAAGTATTGATTTTTTTAAAAAACTGGAAATAAATTTCTCTGTCTCCTTAACAAGGTTTGACCATTTAGTAAAAGTTTGACCAATTCTCCAATGCCTTGCCAGCCTCCTATTTTTGGCCTGTGTTATTTTATAGACAAAATGAAATGCATGACCCAGGCCCACCTTCATGCTTCAGCAAAAAGAAGACAAAATATAATTTTATGAAATAGATCTGCGTGCCTGACGAGCTCCCAGAGCCAGGAGGGACAGTGTTTATTCCCCTGCCATGTCCTTCCCACTGTCAGGGTTTTGTGTGACAGCACCAGGCTCCCCCTGTGCCCCCGGCTGTGGCAGCGGCTGGAGGCGGCACAGCCACCCGGGAATGTGCTGGGGCAGCTCTGACAATGTGCCAGGTCACCTCTGGGATTGTGCCAGGTCACCTCTGGGAATGTGCCAGGTCACCTCTGGGATTGTGCCAGCTCAGCTGTGGGAATGTGCTGGGTCATGTCTGGGATTGTGCCAGGTCACCCCTGGGATTGTGCCAGGTCAGCTCTGGGAATGTGCTGGGTCAGCTCTGGGAATGTGCCAGGTCACCTCGGGATTGTGCTGGGTCACCTGCCCCAACAGCAGCAAAGCTCCTCTCAGGCTGCTGCTGCCCTGGAGGGGGACAGAGGTGCCAGAGATCCCAGAGAGCTCCGTGCCCAGGAGAAGCAGGGTTCGGGAGCAGACTTTGTCAGTGGAAGGGAAACAAAGGCTCCTGTGCGGACAGCAGAGCTCCCAGGGCAGGGGAGCCTTTCTCTGCCTTGTTGGTAGCCCGGGATTGGAGCTCAGCTGGGGACACGCTGTGCTGGCCTGCTGAGCTTCTCCACATTAACCTTCCCAATTCCAGCTGCATTCATTCAGCCTGTCCCGAATGTTCTCTCTGTGGGATGTGAAGGAAAGCTATTATGAACATTAGGGTGAGGCAGAACAGACCAGGTTGGACAGGGCTTGGAGCAGCCTGGTCTGGTGGGAGGAGCCTGCCCATGGCAGGGATGGAACAAGGGGAGCTTTAACTTCCCTTCCAACCCAAAATACTTGTGATTGGATTGGAATGCTAAAAGGTTTCTCCTCTTTGAAAATCCCTGTAAATTAGCCCAAATAATGCAAAGAGATATAAAACCTGCAGGAAACTTAGAGGTGGCATTAAATGTAAATACGAAAGTAACATCTTCATAATATCAAACAGCTGGATGCAAGGCCACATAGGGCACCTGTAAAGACAGGCCAAAAGGCACAAAACCAATCACATCCATGTAAATATTTTCTTACATTTCCAGTCATGCACATGGATCTCAAATAAGAGGCTGAGGCTTTGGAGCCAAGTCGTGGAGACAAAGTGATTTATTGAGATTGCATGGTCAGCCCACGGACAGGTCCTCAAGGCAATTCAGAATTATACTGCTACAGTCAAAAACCAGAATTATGCTGCTACAGTCACTGATCAAAGCAGAGTCGTGATCCCAAGGGACCAACACCCAGGTTCCTGGAGGGAGTCCCTGCCGTGAGTTCCAGGTCCCTGCAGGGAGCCTCGGCAGGCAGGCAGAGCCAGGGGGTCTGCACAAGAGATGTGGATGTGCAGCCCAAGCTCTGTGAGCAGCCAGGTCCTGCCACTGCTGCCCACTCCACATTCCACTGGTGCAGCCCTTCAGTGCACCCATCATTCCTGAGACTTGGCAGTGGCTTTACGTAATTAAACCTTTGCTCAGTATCACAGAACCACAGAGTCACGGGCTGATGCAATCACAGACTCCCAAAATCACAGAATCCCAGACTGGTTTGGGTTGGGAGGAACCTTCAGGGACACCCAGTGCCACCCCTGCCATGGCAGGGACACCTCCCACTGTCCCAGGGTGTCCCAGTGTCCAGCCTGGCCTTGGGCACTGCCAGGGATCCAGGGGCAGCCCCAGCTGCTCTGGCAATCCCAGCCCAGCCAGGAATTCCCAATTCCCAATCTCCCAGCCATTCCTGCCCTCTGGCACTTTCCCGAGCCATTCCCTGTGTCCTGTCCCTCCAGATTCTTGTCCCCAGTCCCTCTCCAGCCTTTGTAGGCCCCTTTAGGAATCCTTTTAGTCTGCTCTTGGCATGTTTCCTTATCTATATTCCCTCTGCACACAATTGAGTGCCGCGGGCAGGTCTCTGCACAGACCAAACCAGGAGATCCTGGCCTGGCCACGTTGGTGCCAGGCTGCCACAGAACAGGCTGTGTGGGACCGGCGGATGTATTTTGTAAGTACTCCAGGAGATTCAGCATCTCCAAACTGCTCCTCATCCCTCACTGCACCGAGACCTCCCTGTGCTCCTTCCCCCTGGGGTCCTGGCCAGAGCACCACGGCATCTCCTGCAGGATGAGAGTCCTCCCCAGCCCTAGGGCAGAATGATTGAATGTGTCTAGAGCAGCTCTAGGGCAGAATTAAATGTGTCCAGAGCAGCTCTAGGGCAGAATGATTGAATGTGTCTAGAGCAGCTCTAGGGCAGAATGATTGAATGTGTCCAGAGCAGCTCTAGGGCAGAATGATTAAATGTGTCTAGAGCAGCTCTAGGGCAGAATGACTGAACGTGTCTAGAGCAGCTCTAGGGCAGAATGATTGAATGTGTCTGGAGCAGCTCTGGGGCAGAATGATTGAATGTGTCTGGAGCAGCTCTAGGGCAGAATGAAATGTGTCCAGAGCAGCACCTCCTGTCTGTGTGCGGGGGAAGTGGAAACTCCCAGTTTCTCCCTCAGGGCCATGCCTGGCTCCTGCCTGTAACAAAAGCTGCTGTGAGGGGGGCAGTGGATGGGAGAGGTGGGCAGAGCTCCCGCACTGTCACTGCCCAAACCCCAATGGGAGCCCTGCCACAGACCCTGCCCAGGGCACCAGGGCGGGACAGAGGCTTGTGAAGCAGACATTAGCATCTTCCCACTTGGAGACCTGTGTAGAAAGGCACTGGAGAGCCCAGGGAATCGTATAATTAACAGTGAACTTAATAGCAAACCTCTTTTTTATCTCAGTGCACCATTTGCACAAAAATAGCTGTTCCCTTCCCAGCCAGCACATCTGAAGTGCAGATTAACAGATCCTACGTTTCACATTTCCCAAATTCTGTGCCTTTTACCCCTACAATTTATTAGCTTCAGATGTGCATCTCCAGTCCCAGAGGAGCTTAACGTGAGCTGGAAGGCTGAGCCCCGGCAGGATCAGTGGCAAACTAACAAGGTCAGTCCCATCCTCCCGTTTCCATGGCGATCGCTCAGATAATAGAGAACATGGCAACACCAGCCTTCCCCCAGCTCCTCCAGCTCAGCTCCTGGCTTTGTCTCGCTCCCTTGGAATGGGGCTGAGATAAAAGAGAGCTCGCGGCACAGAGGGGAGCGCTGTGCCCAGCCTGAGCACGAGCTGGGCACCCGGGCCCTGCCCTCAGGAAGGCGAGTTTCCCACCAAGCCCTCCTTCCAAGGGCCTGCTGCGTGTTGGAAAGGTACAGCCTTCCCTCAGGCGGCACTTGGCCACCAAATCCTGACACAGATCACAGGCTTTTTGGTTTATCCTGTTCATCAGGATGTATTTTCTCCACTACAAGATTTCTCCTGCTCAGGTATGAGGACATGTCCATGCTGGGAGCAAAGTGGCCAGTGGGTGACAAAACATTTTTTTGGTGCAGGGAAAAGAGCAGGTCTGGTACCCAAAATATTCCAGGAGAGGACAAAGCTGTGGCACAGCAGAGGCAGCTCTCTCAGCCAGGGGATGGGCGCAGGGGCTGGGATGGCTCTGCTCCCCTAAGTGGGGATGCCGCTTTCCAAGGAAGGGTGAGAGTTTGTCACAAAAATTCCTACTTGTGGCTGAAAATAGAAGCTTTCCAAACCTCAGCTCTTGGGAACCACAGCCAGCTCCGGTGGGTGTATCAGGATTCAGGAGTTTAAAATGCTCACGGAACAAGGTTTCTGGCTTTGACTAAATAATCCAGAACTCTGCACTGCAAGGAAGTGTTTTCAACAATCAGCACTATTTCCAAGCTCACTGGGAACCACAGAATTATTGCAGAATTGCAGGAATATGTGTTTGTATATCTGCATGTACGCATCCAAGTACAGACGTCTGTGAATCCAGGTGTGACTCCCACAAGCCTCCACAGACCCATCCCTGGAGAGCAGTGGTGTCAGCTGCTCTGCTGCAGGCCTGCCCTGCTTCCCCGTGCCTGGGGTTTCATCTGTCTGTGCCAGTCCTCGGGCGTTTGTCACAGCTCTGAGAGGATGGGCTGTCACCAGGGATGCCTGAGAGCTCCCTGGAGCAGAGCTGGGCAGAGTTAGGGGATGAAGCAGGGATTCATTCCCAGGCCTCACAGGACACACCTTGGGCAGCACAGAGCCCGGCCAGGGCTGCACCCCAGACAGAGCCTGGCTGGGAGCTCTCCCGCTTTGATCAGCTCTGCTCATTTCCACGCTGGGCTTCAGGGCCCAGTCCCAGCTGCAGGGGATGCAGCGCCACCCTCCCAGGCTGCTCTCCTCCATCCCCTGCTGCTGGCGCTGCTGGGGCTGCAGCTGCAGCGCTGTGCTTGGCTCTGGGCTGGGGAAGGATTGCTGTGTGTGCCTGAGCTGTGAGCAGAGCTGCTGGGGCTGGGTGTGCAGGGCACTGAGGCACCCGTGCACTGCAGAGTCTGAACAACATGAGTTAAACCTTAAGGCATCACCAGGAGCACTCCAAGAAGGGCACAGCTGCTCACGCCAGGTGCTGCAGGAGAGAAGCACTGGCTGTGCCCTGGGGCCGGGGAGCTGCAGAGCCCCGGGAGGCTGAGGAGCTTTGGGGAGCTGAGGAGCCTTGGGGAGCTGAGGAGCTTTGGGGATGCTGAAGAGCCTCGGGAGGCTGAGGAGCTCTGGGGAGCCTGAGGAGCTCTGGGGAGCTGAGGAGCTCTGGGGAGCTGAGGAGCCTTGGGGAGCCTGAGGAGCTTTGGGGAGCTGAAGAGCCCCGGGGAGCTGAGGAGCTTTGGGGAGCTAAGGAGCTCTAGGGAGCCTGAAGAGCTCTGGGGAGCTGAGGAGCTTTGGGGAGCTGAGGAGCTTTGGGGAACTCAGGAGCTTTGGGGAGCATGAGGAGCCTCGAGAAGCTGAGGAGTTTTGGGGAATTGAGGAGCCTTGGGAAGCTGAGGAGCCCCAGGGAGCTGCAGAGCCTTGGGGAACACCCCTGAGGCAGGGCAGGGATGCTGCACGAGCCCAGGGCTCTGTGTGGGGATGCACCGTGCCCCAGTCCCTGCCCCGAGCAGCTCCAGCATCCCCATCCTCAGCAGCACAAGCCCCACCTGAGCACAGGGCCGTGCTGTGCCCACCTCTGGCACTTTGGGGTTCTGGCTGAGCACAGGGCTGTGCTGTGCCCACCTCTGGCACTTTGGGGTTCTCCTGGCTGAGCACAGGGCTGAGCTGTGCCCGCCTCTGGCACTTTGGGGTTCTCCTGGCTGAGCCCCTTCAGCTGAAATGGGAGTGGAAGTGCTCCAGGCAAGGCTGGACAGGGCTTGGAGAAAGCTGGTCTGGTGGAAGGTGTCCCTGCCCATGGAAAGGGGAGGAATGAGATGAATTTGAAGGTCTCTTCCCACCCAAGCCCTTCTGTGATCAGACTACAGCATTTTCTTAGACATAGATTATGCCACTGCTACAAAAACTGGGCAATAATTGCAAATTATTTACCTGGAAAGGAAAGAAACATTCCTAGAATACTGAGTGCCTTGTAAAACTTCCTTCTGAAGGGACTCATCGAGGGAACAGCCAAATGGGATTGGGAGTGAGGAGCGGCTCCCAGACACCTAACACATCAGTTATGAGCATTGTTCTGCAGCCTGAATGGAGAGATGTAAAATGGATATGTCATCGTGGTGCATTATATTATCATATTTTAAAGTTACCCTCAGCTGTAACAAGCTCTGAGGTGTTTTCTAGAGTGATGAAGTATTTAATAAAAGTAAGACAAAGAGTCACTGGAGACCTCTGTGGCTTGTGTGCCCTTTGAAACACATTACTGGTCCAAAAGACATTAGCTTAATCCTCTCTTCTGGTTAAACTGTGATTCATCGTCTCAAGGAGAAAGATTTCAATGCATCTGCAAAACCCTTCTACTTCCATTCACCATAACTGGATAACATTTCCATGCAATTCTTGCTCCCCCAGTGTAGCACAGGAGACAGATTATAAAGGATCCATTGTGTGACAAGGATATTTCATCCCATGAAAGGGGACAGTGAGCAACTTCTGGCCTTTGGGGTGTGACTCCTCCCCGCGGGTCCCAACCTCCATCTGTCTGCAGCACCCGAGCCCCCGGGGCTGCTCCTGCCCAGGCTCCCTGCCAGCCTCCAGCAGGGTCACAGCCTCAGGCCCCCGTGCCTGTGGCAGCCAGATCTGGACTCCACACGTGACTGGGGTGAGCCCATGTGCTTGATTTCATCTGTGAGACCTTCATGGTTTTGCCCTCCTCAAATTGCTTTTGATTCTCTGAATCCTCTCTGCTCATCCCGTGCCCAAACTCGTCCTTCAGAGTCCGTGTTCCAGAGCCAAGGGAACGTGGGCATCCCCAGCAGCCAGGGTCACTCACAGCCCCCCGGAGAAGCTGCCAGCCAAGGCTTCCCTGGCTCTTCCCTTCCTTCTCCATCCACCCTTGGGCAGCAGGACCATTCCTTCGGGCAACTCCTGGCTCTCACCAAATGGACCTGCAAGTGTCAGACCAGAACACCTCTGCAGCCGTGGGCTGGACAAGCAGCTCCAAAGGCCCAGAACATGACACTAAACCCAGACCCAGGCTAGGTACCTAGCCTAGTGATCAGCACTGGGGCTGGACACCACGGCCTTGGCACTGCCTGCCCTCAGGTACAGGTGACATTTCTCATCTCTGTTCCAGCTGCAAAAATACTCTTTTCGCTTTCTCTGCTCCCATCGTTTGCACGACAGCCACTAATGACCCTTTTCTCTCAATAATATAATATAACTGTAAGAAGCCAGCACTGAATCAACCTAACCTGTATTTAACTGGAGTTCAGGGTTCCTTGCCAGACCTGCTGAATTTTCTCCAAGCATCCCACCTCCCCCAGCACAAGTCTCTAGCTCAGAGCAATTAACCTTTTTCTTTCCCTCTGTAATGCCTGAATTCCAGCTTATTTTATTTTCAAAAGAAATTCTATTCTCTGAACATGCAACAATCCTATAATTAAAATAATTTGCCCTTGTGGCACAGGGGTTACATAATTGGCAGGGAAGGATACTTGATATTTTAATAACTGTGAGGCATATGAGAAATTTTTCTCACCTTCAGCTGCCTGTGAACAGGAGCTGCTATGTTTTACAGCTTCACAATCCTCCTCAGTCCTTCTGACGAGTCATTTGCCCAGAACTTTATTTTCCAAATGAGCCAGTATCTCACTAAAATAAGCTGAACTCCCTTGCAAAGAAAATCAGTAATTTCCAACAGTACCTTACTAAGAAGTTCATCATGCTTGCTCAGCTGCTACACACAATGACAAAACACTAAAAAAAGTGAACGTGGGAGTGAAAGAGCCAAGTCTGGAAGTGGAAAGAGTCATTGATTGCAAGAAATGTCTGACTGCAGAAACGTCCCAGGCCCAGGGCTGGGCTCTCACACAGGACTCCTTCTATTTTCACCTCTGGCAGGGGCAAAATTTAACATCTAGCAATTGTCTTTTCTGTTGGATTTTCCAAGTTCTATGCCAGACCATTCCAAGCCAGATGTGCAAATGCCACGGCTTTTAATCATAGAATTTTAGGATCATTGAGTGGTTTGGGTTGAAAGGGACCCTAGAGCTCATCCACTGCCACCCCTGCCATGGGCAGGGACCCTTTCCACTGTCCCAGGGTGCTGGTCCCAGCCTGGCCTGGGACACTGCCAGGGATGAGAGCAAAAGGGTTTCCAAAAATCCCATGAAATGAAAAATGACAACAATTCCAACTATTTTCCAAACCCAAAGGGTGAAATTATGCTAAAGGGTGTTGCTACACCTCCTCTGCATTCTGTCACCTTCTAAGCCATGACAGCTGCCTCTCACTCAGTGCAGCTGAGCCAGCTGTGCCCCACCTGAAGGCACCTGTGAATGTCCTGATCCCTCCCCGGGGTGAGGGGAGCTGTACACCTGAGCCAGTGTGCAAGGGAGGACCTTGGCACCATAAAAGTCACTGTCCCCCCTCAGGATCTGCCTCTGGTTTTAGCAGAGTGACCCCACCTGTGTGCCCTCCTGTGTTTATCAGTGCTCCCGACAGCCAAATCCCAGACCATGCAAGGATCCAGCCCCAGTTCCTGCACCCAGCACACTCTGCCCTCGGCCAGGAGCAGAACCACAGAACCGCGGCATCACTGGGGCTGGAAATGCCCTCCGCGGTCAGCAGCCCCAGGAGGAAACCCAGCTCTGCCAAGGGTACAAAAGCTGGTGGAGAACCTGCCACCCGACAGCTGAAAATGAGCTCGTCAGGTGGGATTTTGGAATTGGAAAGAGGAACAAGGACAGGAAATTACCATAATTGTCAGAAATTGGCCACAATAAGTGGCTGTTAAGGAACACAGGCAGGACTGAGGGACTCATGCATGCAAATGTCTCACTAAATAAAGAGCCAAACAATTTCAGTCATTAAACCGGGAGAAAGATTCCCAGTCCTCTTCCCTGCACAGGATTTTCCACACACCCAGCCCAAGAGGGAGGGAGGGTGTCCGGGAGGAGCTCTCCTGCCCTCACGACCCCCCACTGCCCCTCGGGAGCCAGGCAGCCTGAAGAGGGACAGAACTAAGGAGCCTTTTGTGAGAGAGGCACTGAATATTCCTGCAGCCAGAGTGCCAGCGGTTTGATATTTGCATGAGAATAAACCGGGAATGGGCTCTTTTCTAAGCTGACAAATTTATTGAACCTGACTGTGGGGACAGGGCAGTGTTTAATCAGGAACTTGGAAGGATGGTTATCCATGCCCGAGCATTGGCACCTGGATGTGCCCAGCTCTTGACTGACAAGACCGTGACAAACTCCGGTGTGATGGAAGACCCTGGATGTCATTCCTGCAGGACCTGGAACACGTGACAGGACACACCCCTGTGTGTGTGTGTGTGTGTCAGAAGTGCATGATTTTGGGCCCCTTGGTTGCTCCAGTCCAACCTGCTCAGCCACGAGCAGCAGTGGGGTCATTCCCACCTGAGCCAGATGCAGGAGAGCATCACCAATGGCATCACCAACGGCACCACCGAAGGCACCACCGAAGGCACCACCGAAGGCATCACCAACAACGTCACCAAAGGCATCACCAACAACATCACTGAAGCTATCACCAACAACATCACTGAAGGCACCACCAACAACATCACCAAAGGCATCACCAACAACATCACCGAAGGCATCACCAACAACATCACCAAAGGTATCACCAACAACATCACTGAAGGCATCGCCAAAGGCATCCCCAACAGCATCACCAAAGGTAGCACCAACAGCATTGCCAAAGGCATCACCAATGGCATCACTGAAGGCATCATCCATCACCAAAGGCATCGCCAAAGGCATCACCAAAAGTATCACCAACAACATCACCAAAGGTATCCCCAAAGGCATTTCCAAAGGTATCCCCAAAGGCATCACCGAAGGTATCACTGAAGGCATCACCAACAATATTGCCAACAGCACTGCCAAAGACATTGTCTATCACCAAAGACATTGTCCATCACCAAAGACATCACCAACAGGATCACCAAAGGCGTTATCCATCACCAAAGGCATCGCCAAAGGCACTGTCCATCACCAAAGGCATCCCCAACAGCATTGCCAAAGGCATTGTCTGTCACCTAAGGCATTGTCCATCACCAAAGGCATCACCAAAGGCATTGTCCATCACCAAAGGCATCCCCCACAGCATCACCAAAGGCATTGTCTATCACCAAAGGCACTGTCCATCACCAAAGGCATCACCTCAGGCCTCCGTGTCGGTGCCAGGGCCGTGTCAAAGCAGCACAGAGACAGCATTGCAGGTGTCCCTTGCCCCTCAGTGTAATGCCAGCCAATGCTTTGCCTAGTGCAGCAACAAACATTAAATATTAGTGCGTCTTTCTCATTAGAAATGAGAAGGGTTGCTTTTAATGAGTGGAAGAAGCATAAAACTGGAAAAGAAAGCAGCACAGAAATTAAAATGATTGTTTCTTGTTTTTGCTATGGACCATTCACAGCAGAAATAGCAGAGTGATAATGAAGTGAAAGTTGCTTATACATTTCCTTTTATGTGTATCCTGTGAAAAAAATAAGCCATTATTATCCTACACTAATACATTTCAGACCAGAATGCGAGATAAGGACGTTGGGATGTGGGATGTCAGTCTGTGATGGTTCAAAGGATGAGGGGTATTTCTCACTGCAGTAAAGAATCACATTGGATTCTCTGTATCTTCATTTTCATTGAAAAGATAACACAGAATAAACAGTTCTAAGGTAAGGACAAAGAAATCAACAGCACACACATCTTCTGCTGGAATGTACAATGGATGGCACATTTTTAACAGTGGTACTTTGGAAAATGATATAATAAAAATGCACACAACATCTCTTTGAGCTGCTATCACTGCTAGTTACAGCCGAAATCACAGATCTTAATCCTGCCAGCCTCCTCCCCCACCGTCTCGAATCCACAAACCGGCTCATGAAGGTGTTCAACGCTTCCATGGAGGCCGAGTCCCAGCTCTGCACAGATGTTCAGCATTCACGCACTGTGCAGTGTCACTGGCCTGACCGCTGGCCTAACCCTAACCCAGGACAGTCCCAGGTCTGAGCTGATCCTTCCCTTGGAATCCCAGAATCACAGACTGGTTTGGGCTGGGAGGGACATGAAATGCCACCCAGAGCCACCCCTTCCATGGCAGGGACACCTCCCACTGTCCCAGGCTGCTCCAGCCCCAGTGTCCAGCCTGGCCTTGGGCACTGCCAGGGATCCAGGGGCAGCCCCAGCTGCTCTGGCAATCCCAGCCCAGCCAGGAATTTCCAGTTCCCAATCTCCCATCCATCCCTGCCCTCTGGCAGTGGGAACCACTCCCACATCCTGTCCCTCCATCCCTTGTTCTTCACAGGTTAAAAATACCATGAGAATCCCCCAAACCACCTTTGGGGACTGAGTGGAGGAGTGGGAGTATTTAATTGGTGTCACTCTTGTTCCTCAGGGCAGGGGGTCAGCGGGGGGCAGGGGGCATAGGGGCAGAGGGATTTGGGGGCATAGGGGCAGAGGGATTTGGGGGGCAGTGCCTTTGAGCCTCCCCTACGAGGCTGCAGCAGTGTCCAGGTTCCTTTAACTGCACCTCCCCTAGAAACATGAGCACACAGCGCAGCAATTGCTCGGGTGCATTTAAATAGGGAACATCGATGATTTCCTTCATTTCCTTAAACTTTTGGGGACAAAAAGAAAGGCCTGACACATCTCGATCCACACTGCGATAAATCACACCCTTGATACACAAGAGCATATATTGATACTTGCTACACAATAGGTACTTAGTGATAACATCACACAATGGATTTTAAGCTTCTTGATTCATTCAGATGCTCTGAGGATTTAGCCAGCACAGATAGCAGGGAAGATAACGACCTTTATCTAATCACTTTGGTCAGAAGTGCCGTTTTTCTGAGAAAAAAAGAGCCCTTCTAACACATACCAATTTTATTGGTAAATTTGGCAAACCTGATTTTAATTTTAGTTAAAATTTAAAACGTATCATTTAAAACAAAATAAAAGGAGCAATAAAAATCCCATTCACCATGGCGGCTGCACCACTGAAAGATGGTAAATTGCAAAGCTGGGACAAAACCCTCTGGAAACTCCGACATCAGCTTCTTTTTCCTTTTTGGCTCTGGCTCCTGAACCTGCTGTTGTTTCAAATTCCCCATGCAGTCAATGCCATCCAGCAATCAATGAAAGCTTGTTCCAGACCAGCCCTGCTTCTCATTCCCGCTACAATCAATTGAGCCTGTCAGGAAGGCACCAGCTGCTGCTGCATTTTTCCCTATATAATATTAGGAAAAACATCCAGCTCAGGGTGTGTGGGGAGCCTGACTTAAGTGTAATTAAAATGGAAGAACCTCAGTCCCCTGAGAGTGAAAGTATTGACAAACCTTTCACTTTCTCATTTACAACCCCGTATTTGTGTGCTGCCGACTCTTTCAAAAACAAGCAGACAAGGGAGAAACAAGAAATGAAAAGGTATTAAAATTCAAATAGGACAATACCCTGCAGATTTCATTGTGTCCTTACCCTGGTGAAACAGATGCTGGGTGTGATGGGAACTTTGCTGGGGCAGATGTTAAAGCTTTCACAGGTTGCTCTGGTTCTCTCACAACACTTTGCAGAGATGTTTTAATAGAAGACAGAAAACACAACATGTAAATGATGGGTAGTTCTGCATCTTCATGGGAGTAAAGTCATGCAAGGTTAGGTAACAGACAAATATTTGGATGGACAAAAATTTGATACATTTTAAAATCTGTTTCTGTGGCAGGATTATTGCATTGGTCAGTTCTCCTTAGAAGAAGAAAATATGCAGACCACAGATCTTGAAATATATAAAAATAAATAAAAATAAAAATAAAAGTAAAAATATATAAATATAAATATAAATATAAATATAAATATAAAAATAAATATAAATATAAATATAAATATGTATGTATATATGTATTAGTATTTTAGACTTCTCTTCCAGGACTTTATTTCATCACTGGTGCCAGGAGGGCTGAGTGAGGAAGAAGGAGCAGTAAAACCAGGGAGATACGGGTTTCAAAAAACATCTACATGCAGCAAATTTCGGCCATGGGAAAGAGAGTGCTCACACCTGAGTTTCTGCTTTACAGAGCTCAGCCCTGTCCTGGGAGCAGGAATAATGTGCACGCACAAAGAGAAAGCAAACAGCCCTCTGGTTTCCAAGCAGCAAATGAGATGAACTCCCCCAGCAGGATCCAGGACAGGGGCTGGCCGCAGCACTGCTCCATGGGAAAACATGGGAATGTCACTCCATAAAAAAAGAAGCAACCAACTGGGGGGGAAATCATACTCAAAAAAATATGAAGAGTGAGGCTCCTCAGCTTACTGTTTAGCTAAAAATTTCATGTTCTGTCTGTCCTGGCTGCAGGTTTTGCCAGAGGAGGTTTGTGTTGGACATGGGGAAATATTTCTTCCCAAAAGGAGCTGTCCAGCCCTGGCACAGCTGCCCGGCAGGGGTGGAGTGCCCGTCCCTGGAGGGGTTTAAAGCCAGTGGGAGACCCTTGGGGACATGGTCAGTGTGGCCTCGGCAGGGCTGGGGAAGGGTTGGATTGGATGGTCTTCCAGGGTTTTTCTGAAATAAATGTCTCTGTGATGCTGTTTCCGCATCCTGGTGAGCCCCTTCCCACCCCGGACATCCTGCAGGAACAGCTCCGAGCTCTGCAGCAGCCCCTGAGCCACCACGGCAAGCACGGACCTGGGTGGGTGGCCTGTTATTCCCATTTTATCTACTGCTGGCTTCTGATAAATTGAGATAAATAAACGAAGTTGTTGCACACCCACGCCTGATGAGCTGTAATTCAGCTGAAAATCCGCATTTCCACATGAGAGGTGCTAAAGGAAAGGAGCAGCAGCAGGTGGACATTGCAGCCCTGTTGACTTTTCCATTTTTCAAATCAGGACATGGGGTTTGGAATTAGAAAGGAAGATGAGTAATGGTGAGTTAGAAGTGTGAATCTGATAAATTCCCCCTCTCCGTGGTGATCCCCATCACCTCAGGGAAGGTAGGAGGCTGCCGTAAATGACAGTTTACAAATTTTCGTGGCAGCAGCATCCCCTTTCTGCGATACAGATGATGGATAAATATTTCCTAGTGGTCTAGCAGCTGACCTGGGGGCACATGTGTCTTGCAAACCACTTCTCCTGGCCTGATCTTTGTCTCCTGCAGTCAGCGAGGGACGGCTGGCTGGAGATGAGCCTCCCTGAGGCAGGAGGCCGTGCCACGAGCTGCATCCCGATCAGGCTGAGCCCTGCAGAGCCCAGAGCTGCCCCCCAGCCAGGGCAGCCTCCCCTGCCAGCACTGGCACGGCTGCTGGCTGAGCAGCACCCTGGCCCTGACCAATCCAGCTGCCAGGCACCGCTGCCACCCCGGGCACGTCACCCACAGGACCCTCGTGGCTTAGGCTGGGTGAGCAGCAGAGAGAAAGGAACACTGCTCGCTCTGGCTGCCTTCACAACCATGGGCTCTGAGAGGAGATTCCAAAGCCACCGCGGAAATCCAGGACAGAGCTTCCCCAGCTGGTGCAGGCCATTCCAAAACAGTGCATCAACAGCCTGGAAAACGCTTTGGAATCTGGGGCCTCTCCAGATGCAGCTGGGGCAGGTTGGACCAGATGATCCTCGAGGTCCCTTCCCACCTTGGATTCCATGGTTGCACGGTTCTGTGGAGAGACTCTGTGGCTACCCAGCTGGTCCTTGGCATAGTGTCAGCTATAAAATCAGCCAAATCAATCCACAATACAATTAAAAGATGTTGCTATGGGGGGGAAAATGAGGTTCAGTTAAAAAATGGTCATTCTGTGGCTGCCCTCAGGGAACACAGGGGTCACCCAGCACCCCAGGAGGGGCAGCCAGCAACCCAGGAGGGGCAGCCAGCAACCCAGGAGGGGCATCCAGCCCCACAGGAGGCACACCCAGCAGGGAGAGGTGCAGCCTCCCCTGTGCAGAACCTGCAGCTCTCCAGGCTCCCTCCTGTCCTGTTCCACCCCATCCTTTCTGTCCAGGCTCTCATTAAAGCTGGAACAGTTTGCAGCGTGACTGTCTGTATTCCCATCACTGCTCCATGCAGGGATTGTCCTGGATTTTCCTTTCCTCCTAAGGGCTGAACACTCCTTGGGTAGCAAAGGCATTGCTGACCCCTGGGTTGGAAGCACAGTGGGCTTTGGGAGAGTAAGAAGTGTTAAAAATCTGGACAGAACATCCCCAAATCCGTCAGGATCTTTAGTGGCCCCTTTAATTCTATGGCTAAGTGTATTTGTATTTGAAACAGTGAATAGCTTAACATATGTAAATCTATTTTTTAAATATTCAGGCCTGGCCATGCAGAGAGGCCCAGGCAGGCCTGAGACCCATCCGACATCCCTGGAGTGTCTGTGGTGTGCACAGCAGTGAGTACACAGAGCCAAGAACATTAAGCCTGCCATGGACTCTTCTCTTTGGTAATCAGAATCAGAATTTAATGAAGACTCAGAAGATCACCTGGAGAGGAGTCAAGTGCTCCAGAAAATGGGCCTTGTAGGGCTCTGCTCTCCACACCACCAGGACAGAGTTAGTGCCTGCTCTGTCCGTCAGTTCAGGGGACAAGGTCTCCCACTGCCTGCCAGCTGCAGGGTAGCAAAGAGAACAAAGCAAACACATCTGGCCTGCTCTGCATTCCAGACATAACGCAGAGCTGCAGAGCACCCGAGAGCACTGGAGAAAGGGAAAAGGTGTAAAAGCACGGGAGCAGAGCTGGGGCAGTGACCCCTGCCCCTCTGCTCGCTGTACAATGCCCACCGTGAGCAGCAAAGGGCTCTCCGGAGCCTGAGGCACGTCCCATTTTGGGGAAAAGGAGAAGAAACATTTCCTGTAACTTGGTGACTCACTACAAGCTAATCTGGAGCCAGAACCCTCCCACCCTCTCCCCTTCCCTGCGCAGGGAGCTGCCCCAGCTGCCCCAGGGCCGTGCAGCTCCCCTGCAACCAGGGCCCCGAGTCTGCACAGCTTGGGGTGCCCCAGGGTCCAAACCCAGGCTGGGCAGGGGAGGGCACCCACCCAAGGCACAAGCTGATCCCTTGCCCACAGCCCCAGCTGGAGCGCAGGGCTGGGAGCTGCTGAGAGAGAAACCACGAATCATTAACCCTTTGCCCTCCTGTAAGTGCAGGCCCAGGTCCGCAGCTCCTGCCGGTGGGAATGCTCTCACCATGACCTGGGCTGGTGTTTTCTCAGCCCTCTCCTCTCCAGGGCAGGATTTCCCGCAGCCAGGACGTCCCTGCCCCTGCAATGCAGCAGCACCTGGGAGCGACGGGGCTCGGCCCGTCGGGGGGCTGCAGCCCAGGGCATGGAAATGCTATTGATTTTCCTGCTGCGGCAGAGCCTGGTGTCCAACAGCCAGGCAGAGCAGGCTCGGCAATAACCCGCAGCTGGGCGTGCCTCTGCATCGCTGCTCCTTGGGCAGGTGCCCAGCCCGGCCCTGCCACCTCCCCGGTGGCACCGGGGCAGCACAGCCGGGGCAGCAGAGCTGGGGCAGCACAGCCAGGGCCCCACAGCCCAGGGGGACACAGCCCAGGGGGACACAGCCCAGGGGGACACAGCCCAGGGCAGCACAGCCAGGGCAGCACAGCCAGGGGAGCACAGCCGGGGCAGCACAGCCCAGGGCAGCACAGCCCAGGGCAGCACAGCCGGGGCAGCACAGCCCAGGGCAGCACAGCCGGGGCAGCACAGCCCAGGGCTCAGGGCAGCACAGCCCGGGGCTCAGGGCCAGCCCAGCTCGTGGCTCTGCTCCCACCTGGTGCCACCCAAGGTGCAGCTCTGAGCCAGGTGGGACCGATGGTGTCCCCTGTGGCCAGAGCAGGGCTGGGGTTGGGTCCCCTCACAGGCTGGCTATCCATCTGTGCCACTGCTCGGGGTCCCCGTGGGGACCCTGGCACATGATCCTGCTCCCGGGTGTCCCCCTGCCAGGGCAGGGTCCCACAGCCTGCAGCGCGGGGTTGCTCAGCCTCCTCCTGGACCAGGGCAGTGCCCCACAGGCAGGACTCCCCAACAGGGCCCACAGACCAGGGCTGCGGGGGACCGGTGTGTGCTCCAATTAGTCCAAATCATGTTTTATTCAGCCGTGGATCAAACACAGCCAACAGCAGAGTTTTCCAGAGGAAAAGGGTCACCCGAGACCCCTTTCCCTGTTGAGGCAATAACCACCAGCTCTCAAGTTGCCATTTAACTCCTGTCACTTGGTTTTTGTTCAATTCCCACAAAAACCATTACTGGAGTAACAGAAACATTTGCTTAGCAGAGCTCAAATTTTTCTTTTTTTTTTTTTTTGACAAAAGCTCAGCAACAAAACTGGTGAACAAATTGCTTTTGTGATTTCCCTGAGGACCCATCACTCTCCCTTTTGTCAAAGCCCCAGTTTCGCTGCCCCACATGCCTGGTGGGCACTGGCTGTGCATCCAGGGGCTCGTGCAGCATTCCTGGGATCCGGGCACAGCTCTGCTCCCCCAGCACCCCCTGGGCCGAGCAGCCTGGCCTCGCAGTACAGCCCGTGCTCCAGGAACATCCTCTTATTAATTTTCCGAGTTTATGGAGTCAGCTGTCACATTACAGCAGTTCCTCGTCTCCGAAGGAACACGGCATGCATGCAAAATGATTGCAAGAATATGTACCCTCAGGACATATTATTTTCTTAACTAAAATTCAAGTGCATACTTATTACCCAAATCTTTGTCTCAGTAACAGCTTTGCCTTCACATGACGGAATTACAAACCACCAGACAGTTTTTAGGACTTGTATGCAAAACTGCTTTTTAGCATGGCTTTTGTAGTTGTCTTATTTATCTAATCTCCATGAGTCATAATTCCTTTAGGATCACTTTCTTCTTTCTACATTTCATCTCACCAAAACAAATTTAAAAATCAAAAAGCAATGGAAAAACAAAAGCAAGCTCCTGCTCCAGCCCAGAGTTGATGCAGTGCTGCACATAATTTGGATTTGTTGCACCATTTCTAATAGGAACAGACACCCAGATTACCTATGGAGGGAGTCCCCAGGCAAAAGACTCAGCCACAACATCTCCCTTGGAAAGGAACAAAATGGAAAGGTTATAAAAGGAAGGAGCAGGAGGAGGTGGAGTCCCCATCCCTGAAAGGATTTAACACCATGTGGAGGTGGCAGCTGGGGACGGGGGTCAGCGGTGCCCTGGCAGGGCTGGGGAGGGGTTGGACTCAATGGCCTCAGAGGCTTTTCCAGCCCAAAAGATTCTGTGATTCTATTCCATGAGTGGACTCCCAGTGTTCCCCACGGGTGCTCCCCAGCTGAGCCAGCCCCTGTGTGCCAGTGCCAGCCCCACTGCAGGGACTTTGGCAGTGCCAGCTGTGCCAGGGAGCTGCTGACTGAGGACAGAGCACGGGGGACACCCTAAGGCTCCCCTGGCTCATTTCCACCTGCAGACTCTGTGCAGCACATCTTCCAGCCTGGGGGATGTGAGTAAAGCAAGGACAAAGTGTTGTGAGAACTGTGAATGCAGACTGGTGACAGTCAGGAATCAGCCTGGGTAGGACTGGGAACGTTTAATCTATGAGAAATTCATATCACAAAAGCATAGAAATCTGAGATTTAAACAGTTTTCACCTCTGGAGAAATATTTCCTTTCCCTTACTGTCACCTCAGCAGCAAAACACTGAAGCTGGTACTGTTCTGATTGGCCAGAACACCTACAAAATGATATTAACAGTCACCTTGCAAAGTGTTCCATCAAGATGGGACACAGATAGCGGAGCCATAAATTCCTGTGAGGAAATGCTACTGGAACTTGGCATCTTCTGCATGTACCCCTCACTTTCCTTGTGCAGACTGAGTGGGGACAGGGATGATGAAGTGCAGCTAAGGTGTTGGTGTGGCCAAGCCCATCGTTTGTATCTGAGTCACAGCAGAGCAGAGCTCCCTCAGCCCCTGCCTCTGCCTGTGGCTGGGGTGCCCCGTGAGCAGGACCAGGGACAACACCCGAACCTGTTCTGGCATGGGCCAGCAGCAGCACAGGACGTGAGCCCAGCCCAGAGGCTCGAAACTGAAATGGCCATCAGGATGAAAGGTGGACAAAAGAAAAAGGACCAGTGGACCTGAAGAGCACAGGTGCACATAAAGCAGCTGGGGAGGGGAATTTCCATGGAGTCTGGGGCCAAGGATCACCGAGGAGCTGCTCTCACTAAGCTGCTTCCTTTCTCTATTGAAAGCCTCCAGACTTCAGACTTTCTGTCTGAAGAGGAATCAGTAAGGAGGAAATCTGGGTGAAAAACCAGAACGAGTGTGTTTTCAGTGCACAGGAACAGAGGAGTGACCATATGGAGAAAAGGCTGGAGGACAGCAGACTTTTACTACTACTGCATCACAGCACAGGGAATATTATCCTTCTCAGATTTATTCATTTTTAATGAGCAGGCGGATGCAGCTAACCCCAGGCTCAGGTTAGCTGTCCCCTCAGTGCCGCAGTGTCAGCTGGCTCCTGAGGCTGTCACTGGGTGTGCCCTGGCGCCGTGGTGCTGCAGGGACACTGCTCCAGCAGCAGGGCTGGAGCATCCCTGTGCTCTGTGTCACCTCCTCAGGAGCTGACGGTGCCACCACCTGTGTCACCTCCTCAGGAGCTGACGGTGCCACCACCTGTGCCACCTCCTCAGGAGCTGATGGTACCACCACCTGTGTCACTTCCTCAAGAGCTCACAGTGCCACCACCTGTGCCACCTCCTCAGGAGCTCCCAGATGGTGGCGTGGAGCAGCACATCTCTGGGACCTCTGAGGGCTAAAACAAACACTGCTGACCCAACAGGCAAGCACAAGGCAAGGATTAGTTCCACATCACAATGACATTTATCCACCCCTGGAAAATGACGGATAATTCATATTGATTCTGCGGCCTGGGTGCAGTGAGTCGAAACGTCAAATCCAGAGGTCCTCTGAGCTGAAATGACAAACACAGCCGAGCCCAGCTGAGCTGGGCAGGAATGGAACTTGGTCCATTCCTGCTGTGTTGCACCACCCCCACAAGGTTTGCATTACTTTGTCTGAAATTCAGTATTCCTCAATGTCCTCTCTGCCCGAGCTGTTCCAGGTGACCCTTCCTGACCCCGGAACAGGGCGAGATGAGTCTCTCACCATCCGCGCTGGCAGCGTGTGTCTGCAGGGGATGCCTGACCCCAAACACTGTAGTGAACACAGACAGGACATTGTCCGTGCTATGTGGGGTTTCACTGAGACCATGCACCAGCACTCTGAGAAGGAGCTTATGGGGAAACTGTAGGGGAAGCTGTGAGGGGGAGCTGTAGGAAGCTGTAGGGGAAGCTGTAGGGGAAGCTGTGAGGGGAAGCTGTAGGGGAAGCTGTAGGGGAAGCTGTAGGGGAAGATGTGAGGGGAAGATGTGAGGGGAAGCTGTGAGGGGAAGATGTGAGGGGAAGCTGTGAGGGGAAGATGTGAGGGGAAGCTATAGGGGAAGCTCTAGGGGAAGATGTGAGGGGAAGCTATAGAGGAAGCTGTAGGGGAAGCTGTGAGGGGAAGATGTGAGGGGAAGCTATAGGGGAAGCTGTGGGGGAAGCTGCGAGAGGGAGCTGTAGGGGAAGCTGCGAGAGGGAGCTCTAGGGGAAGCTGTGATGGGGAGCTCTAGGGGAAGCTGTGAGGGCTGTGCAGCAGCTGCAGTGCTGAGGGCAGAGAGGGCCGTGCTCAGTGTGTCCTGGCCACCATGGGATCAGGGCTGAGGGGACACGAGGAACTTCTGCTTAACCACAGGGGAGAGGGAAAGAACAGACAACAACAAAGCTACAGGCAGGGGAGAACAGGGGAGGAAGGGGGAGGATGGGCCATCAGCCCCCTGAGCAGCCCCACAGTGTCCCAGGGCCGTGTGGGGCGTCCCCAGCAGCCAGCAAGCTCCAGAGTGAGCCCCCTGCCTCCGCCAGATTTCACCTTCTCCGTGGGATCCTTCCATCCTCCCGAAGGCTGGTCACAGCTGAAGGTGGGCCTGGGGCAGGACAGGGATCCTCTGATCCTGGCAGGCTGGGGCTGAGCCAGGGCCGCGGGACGAGCCAGCCCAGGCAGGGTGTGAGTGCTGAGGCACTGAACAGCGCGCTGGGGCTGCCCTGAGCGACGCTCCAGATCCCGCAGGAGCTGCCCTGCTGACCGGTTCCTGCTCTCCTGCTTCCCTTCAGGCCCTTTTCCCTCTGCAGAAACACCGCCACCCCCAGCTCCCTCGCCAGAGGCCCGGTGGCTCTGACCTGGCTCCAGCCAGGGCAGGCAGGAGCCAGCCTCACCCAGGAGCCACGCTGAGTGCACATCACTCCGGTTCTGGGGGCTGGAGGCCTTCCAAAGGACATCTTCCCTCTGAAAAATGCCTTCGCCTCTGGGGCTGGAACTCTGTTTCAGCCTGATCTCGACACAACGTACACGTGTCTGTGATTTATCTACACAGGCTGAGTTCTCGAGGCTACAGTTTTTAATCAGCGCTATTTGCATTACATAACATCTTTTATTTCAGCCTGCATTTTGTTTAATTAGTTCTTTGTTAAATACATCAATGGCGATCCTACCCTGCCAAGCAATTCCAGATTAATTGCATTTGTTAAATCTTCTTCTTTTTCTTGTTTCTCATTTTCCCTGTGTTCCAAGGAGGCAGCACATTTGGAAATTAATGGTATTTTCAAATCATTACATTGTACAAACTCATGGGCATATTTCAAATAATAAGCCTGCATGTTCCCAGCTCTGTGTGCCCCTCTCCAGCCCAGGAGGATGGGAGTCTGGCTGTGTTTTGCACTGGCTGGAGCTGATGGGTGATTTAATCCTGCTGTGACCCTGGAAGGGAGCTCTCCAGGAAAAGAGGGACACCAACCCAGGGAACCCCAGAAGGACACTCACCCAGGGCAGATCTTCCCCTCACCAAGTTTTGCCATGTTTCTCAACCTGTCAGTGTGGAATTTAACATCCATTGTGAGACAAACACACACCACAAGCAGAGCCATCAGTGAGGGCTCTCCTCACTACAGGGACGAGATCCCTGATTCTTGGGGATGCTCTGACCCACCAGGAAAGGCAGAACAGGACTGAAAGGACTGGATTTCAATTTCCAGAAATTAAAATGGAAAAAAAATAGTAGAAGAAAATTAAAAAAGGAACTGTAGCTAATACAGGCTATAATTAGTGGCTGAGACAATTTAGTGATAAGATATTTTAGACGTGGAGTGCCAGGACAAGGGGAATGGCTTCCCACTGCCAGAGGACAGGGATGGATGGGATATTGGGAATTAGGAATTGTTCCCTGTGAGGGTGGGCAGCCCTGGCACAGGTGCCCAGAGCAGCTGGGGCTGCCCCTGAATCCCTGGCAGTGCCCAAGGCCAGGCTGGACACTGGGGCTGGAGCAGCCTGGGACAGTGGGAGGTGTCCCTGCCATGGCAGGGCTGGCACTGGGTGGCTTTGAGGTCCCTCCCAACCCAAACCAGTCTGGGATAGGATTCCATGTCCACCTGAGGGTAACATGTCCCCAGTGACAGCCAGAACACGTTCTCTGCCTCCGCACAGTGACAGCAGTGACTGGGATGGACTTGCTGGAGCAGCCAGTGCCCAGGAACAGACAAGAGGTTCATAAAGACCATTTTGGCTTGGGTAAAATAGTTTCCAGCCAGTGCCACAGTGCACAGGTGATCCAGGGCACAGGTGATCCAGAAACCCAGTTCCTGTCCCTGCCTGGCCACCAGCCACCTTTCCTAAGGAGAAGAGATTTCTTTTCTTCTTGCCCTTCCCATGACTGGCTCCCCAGCTGTGCTTCAGCCCCCCTGGGAACAGCTGGCTGGGGAAGGAGCCCAGGGAGCAGCCCGGGAGAGGGGAGCCCTGCCTGGGAGGGGAGTGCCTGGGAGCATCCAGCCCCGGGGGCGAGAAACCTGCAGCAAAGGAATGCACCGACTTCAAAAGAGCAGCTAAGGACACGGGAGCGTGGAAATGTGGGGTTTCAGGGAAGGGTTGTGTTCCAGGGCACAGTGCAGGAAATCCCTCTTCCTCTGTGCATGAGCTGCACACAAGCATGGAATTCATCAGAGAGTGCCACTAACAGATCCTTAATGAGATTTCAGATCATGATCCAGGCTTTGTCATTCGTTATTAAAAAACCTTCCTACAGTGTCAGGCAGCTGCAGTGCCTGGGAACTGACAAACTGGACAGGTACTTTCCTGATGGGAGAATGGGGTCTGCTCAACTGGGAGCAGGTATCTCCATTTTTTCCACTGCTGGGCTGTATATTTTAAGGATTCACATGTGTTTTGTGTTGGCTAACTCAGTAACAGCTCCTGGGAAATGCTTCTTTTCCTTTCCCCATCACAGAGAGCAAACTCCACTTGCTGTTTTTCCCAGGACAGCTCTCCTCACACCGTGGCTTTGCTCCCTGCCCTGGGTGGCCAGGCTTCTGGGCCAGACTGGGCACATTCGGTGCTCCCCAGGGCCAGGTTTAAATTGGATGAACCCTGTGGATATTCACAGCTCAGTCCTGCCCGTTGCCCTGCTGCTTCCAGAGACTCGGGGTTGAACTGCTCGTGACTGGGAATGTTCAAACGTCGGAAGAGATTTTGAGGACAAAACAGCCATGTAAACACACAAACCACAGCAGCCAAAGCACCCAGCTGTCCAGCTGCTTTCCAAAGGTGGAGATCTCAGCACCGTCCCCCCGCCAGGCACGGGGATATGGGGGCTCAGGAGGAGCAGCCCCCGAGCTGGGCTGTGCCAGGGCAGAGCAGTCACAGCCTGGGCTGGCATTGCCTGCTGAGCAGGACGGTATTTAGTGATCCCAGGGGACCCCTTGGTGCAGGCTGGCCTTCCCAAACCCCCAGATCCCACAGAGCACCCATGAGTGGGAAGCAGGACACAGGACCATGGGAGGTAACTGTGCTGGGACGTCCTTTGGGCTGACAGTTCATGAGCGTGAGCTCAACGGGACACAGGCCAAACCCCGTGAGCTCACCTGCTGACAGGCTTTGCTGGTTTCCACACTCCCAGCCTTTCCTGGTTTGTTCCTGCAGGGTGGCATTCCCTGGCGCCCCAGCCCTGCAGAGCTGCCCAGGCACACAGCCCTGCCTCTCTGTCCCCATGGGGCATGGTCTGAGTGCCCGTCCCGTGCCAGGCGTGTGCTCCCTGCACACAGGATCCCACACAGGATCCCACACGGGATCCCACACCTGTGACGGGCAGGGCACCCTCTGCACCCTGCAGCAGTGCCTGGCGCTGGGCTCCCAGCTCTGCTACACACCCAGCACTCCCAGGGTGATGCTCTGTGAGTGCCTTTTCCACAGCACGCACAGCAGCCCTCACTCAGGTTCCAGCCAGAGAAAACTGATGTTGTGCTCCAGGGAAACACGTCTGCAGGGAATTGGCACCACACTCTGCCTTTCCCCACTTTGGCCACAGGCTCACCCCAGCCGAGCGGCTTGGTGACATGGGTAATACACTTCGGGATGTGAAATTGTCAAGGAGGGAATTCATGGGAAATCATGGGGTTTTTTCTTTTCAAGACGTATTACTGTCAGCAGCAGCCCTATTCCATTTTCACATCAGGAGCAGGGAATTCATTATTAATCCTGCTGCTGGAATGATCCACGTTTCTATCCCTGTCTCTGTGTTCCTTATCTCATTTTTCTTGGTTTCTCCTCTCTCTTTTCTGTCCATCCCAAATGATCTCACATCCAGGCAGCGCTCCATGTTTAGTCACACAAAGGGAAATGCTAAACAGCCTTCTTTTATTTATGCGCAGCTCCCCTCTCACATGTGTAGCAATTTCACACCCAGGGTGCTCACACTGCCCCTTACCTGAACATTTCATGAGGGCACAGGTGTGGTGCTGCCCCTGGAGCCCGGGCAGTGCCCAGGGCCAGGCTGGACAGGGCATGGAGCAGCCTGGGACAGTGGAAGGTGTCCCTGCCATGGCAGGGGTGGACTGAAAGGGGATTTAAGGTCCCTCCCAAGCCAAGCCATGGCTGGTAGACCCCGCTGTGACCCCCTGCATCCCCCCAGAGTGGCCACGTGCCAGTCCCTGCCCATGGCAGTGGCACAAGGCAGAGCTGGGACCTGGAGGATGGGGGTGCAGCACCAAAACCCACCAGACCTTCCAAACTGGGGCTCTGGGTTTGGAACCACCAATGCTGCCTGAAGATCCAGGAGCTTTAGCAGACCTGCAACAAGGGAACCACCCAAATGCTCCTCTGGAGCTGCACTTCTCCTCCAGAGCCTCACGCGGGGGGGATCTTTTGGGACTGATGGGCTGACTTGCACTGAAGCACCCCAGAAATATTTCCCACAAACAGGAAAGCTTCAGTCTAAGGCAGCCATGCCCTCAGGGGGGCTCTGTGAGAGCCTTGTGAGAAGAGTTTTCTTCAACCTAAGAGCAAAATTAGAGGTCGTAACATTGAAAAAAAAGGAAAACAAGATGAAAAGCGACACTGCTGTACTACAAGGTGTTGTCAGTGATTCCCAGAGGTTACAACATTATTTCTTTAAAGAGGCAGCCACTGTGACAAACTCACTTGCAGGTTCTGGAGCGAGAAGGCAGAATTGTGCATCTCCATTATACTGCCATTATGTAAATGTGTGAGGAGAAAGGGCAGGCACTGTAAAACTGAGCAGATATATGGGAATGCCGACCTTTGCTGGGCTGCTGCCGTGTGCAGGGGTGTTACAGAGCCAGGCAGAGAGCAGGGCAGCAGCTGAGTTACATACACAGAAATGAAAGGCAAGAGCTGCTCTGCCAGGCTGCAGGATCTCTCCCCATCCATCTTCCAGGTTAATGGTTCATAAGAGACCCATGAAGGTCAAGGACTCTCTCAAGGGTCTCCTTTCTGCTAGAATCCTGAAGGAAGCAGAGGGAAGGGTAATTTGGTTACATTTGCGGTAGGATAACCTGCTCTGTTGGGAATCCAGTGCTGAGGGATCTGCAGATGTGTCTGGGGCAACAAAGCTCCCTGCCCAGCCCAGAGCTGGTGAGGACCCCGCAGCCCAGAGAGCTGCTCCGAGCAGGGCTGAGCCCCGCTGTGGGACAGAGGCTGGACGTGGGCAGTGGCATGGGAGGCACTGAGGCTGCCCCTTGGACCTGCTCCGTGTTCAGGCAGCAGAGGAGGCCTGAGCTGTCCTGGACCCTGCATTGCCAGGGAGAGGCACACATCAGGAGAGTGCAGGGACATTTCTTTGCCATCCCTTTTCTCAGCCACAGCCCCCAGGGTGAGAGTAGGGAGGATGCCAGGGAACACCCGTGAGCGTGGCTCCCTGTTGACACAGGGTTCTGCCTGGACACAGCCCTGTGCCCTGGGCTCTGGGGTGACCCTGCCTGAGCAGGGAGGCTGGACCAGCTGACCCACGGTGGTGCCTGCCCAGCTGGGCCATTCTGTGGCTCTGTGGTCCTGCTAGGCTGGCAGAGCTGCTGCAGGTGCCAGGAATGCCCAGCACCACCCTGTCCCCACGGGAATGGGAGGGGGAGAGGCACAGCCTGTGTGGCACAGAAGGGAAGCTGCTGTGGAGAGGACCCCAAGCCCCCTGTGCTCAGAGCCACATCTGCCCTCCTGGCCACAGGTGTGAAAAGCAAGGCTGAATGTCAGTGAGAAGCTGAAAGAGCGGATGTGACGGGATCTGAGCAAAACGAGCACGCTGAGGAGTTCGAGGTGCTGCAATTGCCCTGGCCTAAGGCTCTACACAGATAATGCTGCACCAAGGTCAAGCACTTTGGATTGCCACTTCTGCAGCTCCCAGCTCAAACAAGCAAGGTGAAACTTTGACTGACTTTATTGCAGCAATTGTTCCCAAGTAAATCCTGTTTCCTGATTTTTCTAGGCAGGCAGAAATAGAATTGCAAATAATTGCCAATTAATCTGTTGCCCGTGTGGTGATTTTCTCTCTCTCCAGAGCCTGAAATTGGCTGTGGAAGAGACTTGGAATCTTTGAGGCCTCACTTGTGGGATTGGACTGTGTTTACATGTACTGAATAGGATAATTCCATGGGGTGTTGTCAAAACAAGTCCTGCTCCAGGAACAAAGGAGGATTCTTCCCATGCATCCACTGAGAGGACAGAAAGACCCAGGCACTTGTATTTAATAGCACAAATGGTCCAGAACTTGACCATCTGGAAATCATTGCAGCGGGCACTTGCAGAACCTGCTTCAGCATTTTGTTCCCTACCTTCCCAAAAGATGAATGATGGTAAAGGTTTTATAAGCCTGGGAAAACAAAGTAAATAAACAAACAAATAAAAACCCGACATAGGGTAGCAATTAAGAGAAGCAGAAATGAGGATTTACAGAAATGAGGAATTTAGGCCCCGGTCTAATGATG